>NC_082668.1:54408705-54588707 GCF_025265405.1 Mesoplodon densirostris
TCATACGATATGTGTCTTTCTCTTTCTGACTTACTACAAGTCACGTGATTACCTCTAGACTCCTCTACGGTGCTGCTAATGGCATTGTGTCCTTTTCTTCCTCGGCTAATATTGTGTCTGTACATGTCCCAGTTCCTCTCTGTCTACTCATCTGTTCATGGAATTTTCGGTTGTTTCCATGTCATGGCTAGTGTAATGCTGTGGCAATGCACATTTGCCTGCCTGTGTCTTTCCAATTCTGTCTTCTTAGGGTCTAGGCCCAGGAGTGGGCCTGCTGGATCATATGGTAGCAAAACGTTTACCTTGTAGAGGCACCTCCATTCTGTTCTCATTAGTGTCTCTTACCAGGTTACGTCCCACTTAAAGTTGAAGTTATGGTCTTCTCCACAACACCTTCAGCGTTTATTGTTTGTAGTATTTTTGCTGACGTTTATTCTGACTAGTGTGAGCTGATACCACTTTGTGGTTGGATTTGCATGCGTCTCATAATCCCTTGAAATTGAGCCTTCTCGCATGTCCTTTTTTTCTTCAAACTGTGAGTACAGCTTACCTCTTCAAACTGTTTTCGTGAAGTGTGTGTGACATTTAGAAATATTTTGGCCATTACCTCCCTCAAGACATTTTGAGGTCAGGTTTCATTGACAGCCCTCCAGTATTGGTGCATATGAAGTGACCCTAAGTACAGGTTTTAAAGCTGCTTTTGCAGGTAACGGCCAGAGGGCGGCAGCATTTCTGCTTTTCCGAATCTGGTAACTAGGGAAACAGACCATCCTGGCAGTGGTGTTCCTTGGTTATATATTAGAGTGGAATGTGCCCCCAAAAGCTGATGTCTCCTTACTTATGTTTGCTTTATGAATTGAATTTATAGTTTTCTTATTGGAGTCATATTCCATTGCGAACATGGACTACTTCTTCTTTGTGCATTCCTCTGTTGATGGACATTTTTGTAGCTTCCAAGTATTGGCTATGTTAAATATTGCTGTAGTGCACTATTGCCAGCCTGTGTCTTTTTTTTGGCTGTACGTGGGCCTCTCGTTGCCGTGGACCCTGCCATTGCAGAGCACAGGCTCCGGACATGCAGGCCCAGCAGCCATAGCTCACGGGACCGGCCGCTCTACGGCATGTGGGATCTTCCGGAACCGGGGTATGAACCCGTGTCCCCTGTATTGGCAGGTTGACTCTGAACCACTGCGCCACCAGTGAAGCCCAGCCTGTGTCTTTTTGATTCTCATCCCCTCAGGCGATAGGCCCAGCAGTGGGCATGCTTGATTGAAATGTAGCTCAGTATTTACCTTTACAAGGCACCTCATTTTTGTTTTCATTACTGGCTCTTACAATGTCCCACGTTGAACCAAGGGTAGGCATTTCTCCAAAACCCCTTCAGCATGTATTGTTTGCAGAATTTTTGCTGATGGGCATTCTGACTGGTGTGAGCTGATAGGTTTATGTCATTTGGATTTGCATATCTTTAATTATTCCTAATGTTCAGCCTTTTTCCATGCCTTTTTAAATTTCTTGTACAGAAAAACAGAAAAAAACGGAGAGTACAATTAACCTCTTGAAATAGTCTTCTTGGATGTTTGCCCTCTTTTGAATTTTCTGGTCAATTTTCGACCCCAGGATTGTTTTGGAGGGCAGGTGTCATTCACAGGCCTGCAATGAGTGTGAATATTTAGTGACCATTAGCACTGGGTTTAAAGCTGCTGTTGTGGGAAATGGCCACAAGGTGGCGGTATTTCTCCATTCCCAAATCTGGTTACTAGGGCAGCAGAGCCTTTCTGGGACCAATGGCATACAGAAGAAGGCATCATTGAAGTCTAATACAGAAAACCATGTCCTGGTGGATGGTAGAATGACCAGCAGGGTGTAGGAATTAGGAACTACTGGATGTATATCCTCGGTGACTTCACTGACTGTCCTGACATCCTTTACTAGGTCCTTAGCAGCCCACGGGGCTAATTTGGTCAGGGCAATGCCAGGTTACGGAGCTCACCTGTGCAACTACGCAGCAGCTCATGGGGCTCTCATGGTCAGGCCACTCCCAGGTTATGGAGCTCACCTGTGCAACTACCCAGCAGCTCATGGGGCTCTCGTGATCAGGCCCCTCCCAGGATACGTAGCTCCCGTGGGCAGGTAGGACAGCAGGGCTGGGAACAGAGGAATCGTACACATAGCACTCATTTCAGACCACTCCAGATCGCCTGTCTCTCAGAGCTGACACGCAGCACCTCAGAGCAGGACTTGAACTAACAAACAGCATCTCCGACAGGTCTGTGACCCTGGGCGTCACTCTGTGCGGCCTCCCTCTGCCTGGTCTTCCAGAGACTTCCACTGCAGATGGGGCACCAGGCCTCTGTCTCCACCCATCACCCCTCCTCTCCCTGACTCCTGGGTTCCTCTCATTAAGAGAGTGTCTTCTTGACGTTGTCTCCCACTCATGGGCCACATAAAATGATTAGAAAACAAGCCGGAGCTGCAGCCCCTTGCCTATCCTGACTCTTAGGAGCCCACAGCTGTTCCTTGGACCTGGCTGGTTCAGCGAGGTCCATTTTCTGCAATGTGAGCCCCTGAGGTTTGAGGATTGGCTGAGCTGGGCAGCCTGACCCTGCCGACAAGCCCTGCCCAGGTGTGCCTGTGTTGAGGTCAATATAAACACCACTCCAGGCAGCAAGAGGCACTGCAGGTATGCCTGACGCCATATTCTCTGCCCCGTCAGCAGTCTCGGGGCTGTGCTGGTGGGAGGGTGTGAGGGGCCACGGCTTTGTGGGTGGTCCGGTGTGAGTGGGGCTCTGCTGGAGATTCTGCAGGAGTTGCCAGGCTGCCACCTGCTAAAGAAGAGGATGTGTCACCCATACCTTCCGCTGGAATTTCTCCCCGGGCAGAGGTGAGGAAGGAAAAATGCAGTGGGGGCCGGGACAGGAGGGGTATCTCAGGCAGGGAAATGGAAAGCTTCCAGAAGAGCGCCCAGGGCCAGGAGCATTCTGGCTGGCCTGCAGCTACAAAGTCGCCCTGCGGGTTGGCACTGGTGTGGCTCCACGGCCCTTCCTCTAGGCTTACAAGTCCTTGTACATATTCAGGTGTTTTACCTGGGAAGGGAGGGAACAGTTCAGCAGCAGCTGGCCTGGGGCTCCCCTCATGTTTAAGCTCAGACGCCTCGGGACGGTCCCCCAGGTTTGCAATGAGGACGTTCCTTGCGGGGGGCCTGCTGGCTGCATGGGAGATGATTCCCCACCTCTGACGAACTTCAGAATTGTTTACCACTGGAGCAAGTGACCTGATAGCGTTTTCCTCTGTATAACTGGTGGGTTCTGTTTTTTTTTTCTTTTTTGGTTCAAGGTAGATTTCATTTCTCTTTCATGTATTTATAGATATAAGCATGGAAATCATTCATTCATATAAATATATCTGTGTGAAGGGAGGAAGTTTTTTCTGATTTATTTTTAAATTTTATTTTTTAATCTTGAAATTTAATTTTATTTATTTTTTATACAGCAGGTTATTATTAGTTATCTATTTTATACATATACATGTATACAGGTCAATCCCAATCTCCCAACTCACCCCACCACCACCACCCCATGCCTTCCCCCGCTTGGTGTCCATACGTTTGTTCTCTACCTCTGTGTCTCTATTTCTGCCCTACAAACCGGTTCATCTCTACCATTTTTTCTAGGTTCCACATATATGCATTAATATACAATATTTGTTTTTCTGTTTCTGACTTTCTTCACTCGGTATGACAGTCTCTAGATCCATCGACGTCTCAACAAATGACCCAGTTTCATTCCTTTGTATGGCTGAGTAATATTCCAATTTATATATGTACCACATCTTTATCCATTCGTCTGTCTGTGGGCATTTAGGTTGCTTCCATTACCTGGCTATTGTAAATAGTGCTGCAATGAACATTGTGGTGAATGTGTCTTTGATTTATGGGTTCCTCTGGGTATCTGTCCAGAAGTGGGATTGCTGGATCCTATGGTAATTCTATTTTTAAGGAACCTCCATACTGCTCTCCATAGTGACTGTATCAATTTACATTCCCACCAATGGTGGAAGAGGGTTCCTTTTGTCCACACCCTCCCCAGCATTTGTTGTTTGTAGATTTTCTGATGATGCCCATTCTAACAGGTGTCAGGTGATACCTCATTGTAGTTTTGATTTGCATTTCTCTAACAATTAGTGATGTTGAGCAGCTTTTCATGTGCGTCTTGTCCATCTCTGCACCTTCTCTGAAGAAATGTCTATTTAGATCTTCTAGCCATTTTTGTATTGGGTAGAAATAGAAATATAAAATAAAATAATAATACTTTTTAATATTAAGCTGCATGAGCTGTTTACATATATTGGAGATTAAACCTTTGTCCATTGATTCGTATGCAAATATTTTCTCCCATTCTGAGGGTTGCCTTTTTCCATTCCCGTATTTTAGCAAAAAAAAAGAAAGAAAGAAAAAGAAGCAGAACAGAGATGTGTATAAAATATGCCTCTTGAAACAGTCGTTTTGAAATATCGACGTCTTTTAAAATTTTGGGTCGATATAAGAACCCAGGATTTGTTTTGAGGGCAGGTGTCATTTACAGGCCTGCAATTATTTTGAATACCAACTGACCATTAGCGCTTGGTTTACAGCTGCTGTTGTGCGAAATGGCCACAAGGTGGCAGCAGTTCTCCTTTACCAAATCTGGTTACTAGGGCAACAGAGCCTCAATGGAAGTCGTGTTCTAGGTTGTAATTTCGAATGGAATGTGCCAGGAAAAAGCCCCTTAAGTTTGTCTCACGACTTCTTGTTCGTTTTTTTAATTTTTTATAACAGCAAGTTTGATTACAATGTTTAGCTTGTTGTATGTGTGCAAGGTGTGGTTCTTTTGCACATATACATATGTCTGTTCTTCCTGGGACCCTTTTCCCATGTACGTTATGACAGAATGTTGAGTAGTCTTCTCTTGGTATTCCGTAGGTGTTTGGTGATTCTATATTTCACCTGTGTTTGTATATGTCTGTTAACCCCAATATCCTAATGTATCCAATCCTCACAGCTTTCCAGTGGTGAACCATAAGTTTGTTTAATGAATCTGTGATTGCCCTTCTCTGTGGAAATATCTTCACTGGTATCAAGTTTTAGGTAACACCTATAAGTGATATCATACGATATGTGTCTTTCTCTTTCTGACTTACTACAAGTCACGTGATTACCTCTAGACTCATCTACGGTGCTGCAAATGGCATTGTGTCCTTTTCTTCCTCGGCTAATATTGTGTCTGTACATGTACCAGTTCCTCTCTGTCCACTCATCTGTTCATGGAATTTTTTGGTTGTTTCCATGTCATGGCTAGTGTAATGCTGTGGCAATGCACATTTGCCTGCCTGTGTCTTTCCAATTCTGTCTTCTTAGGGTCTAGGCCCAGGAGTGGGCCTGCTGGATCATATGGTAGCAAAACGTTTACCTTGTAGAGGCACCTCCATTCTGTTCTCATTAGTGTCTCTTACCAGGATACGTCCCACTTAAAGTTGAAGTTATGGTCTTCTCCACAACACCTTCAGCGTTTATTGTTTGTAGTATTTTTGCTGATGTTTATTCTGACGAGTGTGAGCTGATACCACTTTGTGGTTGGATTTGCATGCGTCTCATAATCTCTTGAAATTGAGCCTTCTCGCATGTCCTTTTTTTCTTCAAACTGTGAGTACAGCTTACCTCTTCAAATTGTTTTCTTGAAGTCTGTGTGACATTTAGAAATATTTTGGCCATTACCTCCCTCAAGACATTTTGAGGTCAGGTTTCATTGACAGCCCTCCAGTATTGGTGCATATGAAGTGACCCTAAGTACCGGTTTTAAAGCTGCTTTTGCAGGTAACGGCCAGAGGGCGGCAGCATTTCTGCTTTTCCCAATCTGGTAACTAGGGAAACAGACCATCCTGGCAGTGGTGTTCCTCGGTTATATATTAGAGTGGAATGTGCCCCCAAAAGCTGATGTCTCCTTACTTATGTTTGCTTTATGAATTGAATTTATACTTTTCTTATTGGAGTCATATTCCATTGCGAACATGGACTACTTCTTCTTTGTGCATTCCTCTGTTGATGGACATTTTTGTAGCTTCCAAGTATTGGCTATGTTAAATATTGGTGTAGTGCACTATTGCCAGCCTGTGTCTTTTTTTTGGCTGTACGTGGGCCTCTCGTTGCCGTGGACCCTGCCATTGCAGAGCACAGGCTCCGGACATGCAGGCCCAGCAGCCATAGCTCACGGGACCGGCCGCTCTACGGCATGTGGGATCTTCTGGAACCGGGGTATGAACCCGTGTCCCCTGTATTGGCAGGTTGACTCTGAACCACTGCGCCACCAGTGAAGCCCAGCCTGTGTCTTTTTGATTCTCATCCCCTCAGGCGATAGGCCCAGCAGTGGGCATGCTTGATTGAAATGTAGCTCAGTATTTACCTTTACAAGGCACCTCATTTTTGTTTTCATTACTGGCTCTTACAATGTCCCACGTTGAACCAAGGGTAGGCATTTCTCCAAAACCCCTTCAGCATTTATTGTTTGCAGAATTTTTGCTGATGGGCATTCTGACTGGTGTGAGCTGATAGGTTTATGTCATTTGGATTTGCATATCTTTAATTATTCCTAATGTTCAGCCTTTTTCCATGCCTTTTTAAATTTCTTGTACAGAAAAACAGAAAAAAACGGAGAGTACAATTAACCTCTTGAAATAGTCTTCTTGGATGGTTGCCCTCTTTTGAATTTTCTGGTCAAATTTCGACCCCAGGATTGTTTTGGAGGGCAGGTGTCATTCACAGGCCTGCAATGAGTGTGAATATTTAGTGACCATTAGCACTGGGTTTAAAGCTGCTGTTGTGGGAAATGGCCACAAGGTGGCGGTATTTCTCCATTCCCAAATCTGGTTACTAGGGCAGCAGAGCCTTTCTGGGACCAATGGAATACAGAAGAAGGCATCATTGAAATCTAATACAGAAAACCATGTCCTGGTGGATGGTAGAATGACCAGCAGGGTGTAGGAATTAGGAACTACTGGATGTATATCCTCGGTGACTTCACTGACTGTCCTGACATCCTTTACTAGGTCCTTAGCAGCCCACGGGGCTGACGTGGTCAGGACAATGCCAGATTATGGAGCTCACCTGTGCAACTACGCAGCAGCTCATGGGGCTCTCATGGTCAGGCCACTCCCAGGTTATGGAGCTCACCTGTGCAACTACCCAGCAGCTCATGGGGCTCTCGTGATCAGGCCCCTCCCAGGATACGTAGCTCCCGTGGGCAGGTAGGACAGCAGGGCTGGGAACAGAGGAATCGTACACATAGCACTCATTTCAGACCACTCCAGATCGCCTGTCTCTCAGAGCTGACACGCAGCACCTCAGAGCAGGACTTGAACTAACAAACAGCATCTCCGACAGGTCTGTGACCCTGGGCGTCACTCTGTGCGGCCTCCCTCTGCCTGGTCTTCCAGAGACTTCCACTGCAGATGGGGCACCAGGCCTCTGTCTCCACCCATCACCCCTCCTCTCCCTGACTCCTGGGTTCCTCTCATTAAGAGAGTGTCTTCTTGACGTTGTCTCCCACTCATGGGCCACATAAAATGATTAGAAAACAAGCCGGAGCTGCAGCCCCTTGCCTATCCTGACTCTTAGGAGCCCACAGCTGTTCCTTGGACCTGGCTGGTTCAGCGAGGTCCATTTTCTGCAATGTGAGCCCCTGAGGTTTGAGGATTGGCTGAGCTGGGCAGCCTGACCCTGCCGGCCAGCCCTGCCCAGGTGTGCCTGTGTTGAGGTCAATATAAACACCACTCCAGGCAGCAAGAGGCACTGCAGGTATGCCTGACGCCATATTCTCTGCCCCGTCAGCAGTCTCGGGGCTGTGCTGGTGGGAGGGTGTGAGGGGCCACGGCTTTGTGGGTGGTCCGGTGTGAGTGGGGCTCTGCTGGAGATTCTGCAGGAGTTGCCAGGCTGCCACCTGCTAAAGAAGAGGATGTGTCACCCATACCTTCCGCTGGAATTTCTCCCCGGGCAGAGGTGAGGAAGGAAAAATGCAGTGGGGGCCGGGACAGGAGGGGTATCTCAGGCAGGGAAATGGAAAGCTTCCAGAAGAGCGCCCAGGGCCAGGAGCATTCTGGCTGGCCTGCAGCTACAAAGTCGCCCTGCGGGCTGGCACTGGTGTGGCTCCACGGCCCTTCCTCTAGGCTTACAAGTCCTTGTACATATTCAGGTGTTTTACCTGGGAAGGGAGGGAACAGTTCAGCAGCAGCTGGCCTGGGGCTCCCCTCATGTTTAAGCTCAGACGCCTCGGGAAGGTCCCCCAGGTTTGCAATGAGGACGTTCCTTGCGGGGGGGGTGGCATGCTGGCTGCATGGGAGATGATTCCCCACCTCTGACGAACTTCAGAATTGTTTACCACTGGAGCAAGTGACCTGATAGCGTTTTCCTCTGTATAACTGGTGGGTTCTGTTTTTTTTTTCTTTTTTGGTTCAAGGTAGATTTCATTTCTCTTTCATGTATTTATAGATATAAGCATGGAAATCATTCATTCATATAAATATATCTGTGTGAAGGGAGGAAGTTTTTTCTGATTTATTTTTAAATTTTATTTTTTAATCTTGAAATTTAATTTTATTTATTTTTTATACAGCAGGTTATTATTAGTTATCTATTTTATACATATACATGTATACAGGTCAATCCCAATCTCCCAACTCACCCCACCACCACCACCCCATGCCTTCCCCCGCTTGGTGTCCATACGTTTGTTCTCTACCTCTGTGTCTCTATTTCTGCCCTACAAACCGGTTCATCTCTACCATTTTTTCTAGGTTCCACATATATGCATTAATATACAATATTTGTTTTTCTGTTTCTGACTTTCTTCACTCGGTATGACAGTCTCTAGATCCATCGACGTCTCAACAAATGACCCAGTTTCATTCCTTTGTATGGCTGAGTAATATTCCAATTTATATATGTACCACATCTTTATCCATTCGTCTGTCTGTGGGCATTTAGGTTGCTTCCATTACCTGGCTATTGTAAATAGTGCTGCAATGAACATTGTGGTGAATGTGTCTTTGATTTATGGGTTCCTCTGGGTATCTGTCCAGAAGTGGGATTGCTGGATCCTATGGTAATTCTATTTTTAAGGAACCTCCATACTGTTCTCCATAGTGACTGTATCAATTTACATTCCCACCAATGGTGGAAGAGGGTTCCTTTTGTCCACACCCTCCCCAGCATTTGTTGTTTGTAGATTTTCTGATGATGCCCATTCTAACAGGTGTCAGGTGATACCTCATTGTAGTTTTGATTTGCATTTCTCTAACAATTAGTGATGTTGAGCAGCTTTTCATGTGCGTCTTGTCCATCTCTGCACCTTCTCTGAAGAAATGTCTATTTAGATCTTCTAGCCATTTTTGTATTGGGTAGAAATAGAAATATAAAATAAAATAATAATACTTTTTAATATTAAGCTGCATGAGCTGTTTACATATATTGGAGATTAAACCTTTGTCCATTGATTCGTATGCAAATATTTTCTCCCATTCTGAGGGTTGCCTTTTTCCATTCCCGTATTTTAGCAAAAAAAAAGAAAGAAAGAAAAAGAAGCAGAACAGAGATGTGTATAAAATATGCCTCTTGAAACAGTCGTTTTGAAATATCGACGTCTTTTAAAATTTTGGGTCGATATAAGAACCCAGGATTTGTTTTGAGGGCAGGTGTCATTTACAGGCCTGCAATTATTTTGAATACCAACTGACCATTAGCGCTTGGTTTACAGCTGCTGTTGTGCGAAATGGCCACAAGGTGGCAACAGTTCTCCTTTACCAAATCTGGTTACTAGGGCAACAGAGCCTCAATGGAAGTCGTGTTCTAGGTTGTAATTTCGAATGGAATGTGCCAGGAAAAAGCCCCTTAAGTTTGTCTCACGACTTCTTGTTCGTTTTTTTAATTTTTTATAACAGCAAGTTTGATTACAATGTTTAGCTTGTTGTATGTGTGCAAGGTGTGGTTCTTTTGCACATATACATATGTCTGTTCTTCCTGGGACCCTTTTCCCATGTACGTTATGACAGAATGTTGAGTAGTCTTCTCTTGGTATTCCGTAGGTGTTTGGTGATTCTATATTTCACCTGTGTTTGTATATGTCTGTTAACCCCAATATCCTAATGTATCCAATCCTCACAGCTTTCCAGTGGTGAAACATAAGTTTGTTTAATGAATCTGTGATTGACCTTCTCTGTGGAAATATCTTCACTGGTATCAAGTTTTAGGTAACACCTATAAGTGATATCATACGATATGTGTCTTTCTCTTTCTGACTTACTACAAGTCACGTGATTACCTCTAGACTCATCTACGGTGCTGCAAATGGCATTGTGTCCTTTTCTTCCTCGGCTAATATTGTGTCTGTACATGTACCAGTTCCTCTCTGTCCACTCATCTGTTCATGGAATTTTTTGGTTGTTTCCATGTCATGGCTAGTGTAATGCTGTGGCAATGCACATTTGCCTGCCTGTGTCTTTCCAATTCTGTCTTCTTAGGGTCTAGGCCCAGGAGTGGGCCTGCTGGATCATATGGTAGCAAAACGTTTCCCTTGTAGAGGCACCTCCATTCTGTTCTCATTAGTGTCTCTTACCAGGATACGTCCCACTTAAAGTTGAAGTTATGGTCTTCTCCACAACACCTTCAGCGTTTATTGTTTGTAGTATTTTTGCTGATGTTTATTCTGACGAGTGTGAGCTGATACCACTTTGTGGTTGGATTTGCATGCGTCTCATAATCTCTTGAAATTGAGCCTTCTCGCATGTCCTTTTTTTCTTCAAACTGTGAGTACAGCTTACCTCTTCAAATTGTTTTCTTGAAGTCTGTGTGACATTTAGAAATATTTTGGCCATTACCTCCCTCAAGACATTTTGAGGTCAGGTTTCATTGACAGCCCTCCAGTATTGGTGCATATGAAGTGACCCTAAGTACCGGTTTTAAAGCTGCTTTTGCAGGTAACGGCCAGAGGGCGGCAGCATTTCTGCTTTTCCCAATCTGGTAACTAGGGAAACAGACCATCCTGGCAGTGGTGTTCCTCGGTTATATATTAGAGTGGAATGTGCCCCCAAAAGCTGATGTCTCCTTACTTATGTTTGCTTTATGAATTGAATTTATACTTTTCTTATTGGAGTCATATTCCATTGCGAACATGGACTACTTCTTCTTTGTGCATTCCTCTGTTGATGGACATTTTTGTAGCTTCCAAGTATTGGCTATGTTAAATATTGGTGTAGTGCACTATTGCCAGCCTGTGTCTTTTTTTTGGCTGTACGTGGGCCTCTCGTTGCCGTGGACCCTGCCATTGCAGAGCACAGGCTCCGGACATGCAGGCCCAGCAGCCATAGCTCACGGGACCGGCCGCTCTACGGCATGTGGGATCTTCTGGAACCGGGGTATGAACCCGTGTCCCCTGTATTGGCAGGTTGACTCTGAACCACTGCGCCACCAGTGAAGCCCAGCCTGTGTCTTTTTGATTCTCATCCCCTCAGGCGATAGGCCCAGCAGTGGGCATGCTTGATTGAAATGTAGCTCAGTATTTACCTTTACAAGGCACCTCATTTTTGTTTTCATTACTGGCTCTTACAATGTCCCACGTTGAACCAAGGGTAGGCATTTCTCCAAAACCCCTTCAGCATTTATTGTTTGCAGAATTTTTGCTGATGGGCATTCTGACTGGTGTGAGCTGATAGGTTTATGTCATTTGGATTTGCATATCTTTAATTATTCCTAATGTTCAGCCTTTTTCCATGCCTTTTTAAATTTCTTGTACAGAAAAACAGAAAAAAACGGAGAGTACAATTAACCTCTTGAAATAGTCTTCTTGGATGGTTGCCCTCTTTTGAATTTTCTGGTCAAATTTCGACCCCAGGATTGTTTTGGAGGGCAGGTGTCATTCACAGGCCTGCAATGAGTGTGAATATTTAGTGACCATTAGCACTGGTTTTAAAGCTGCTGTTGTGGGAAATGGCCACAAGGTGGCGGTATTTCTCCATTCCCAAATCTGGTTACTAGGGCAGCAGAGCCTTTCTGGGACCAATGGAATACAGAAGAAGGCATCATTGAAGTCTAATACAGAAAACCATGTCCTGGTGGATGGTAGAATGACCAGCAGGGTGTAGGAATTAGGAACTACTGGATGTATATCCTCGGTGACTTCACTGACTGTCCTGACATCCTTTACTAGGTCCTTAGCAGCCCACGGGGCTGACGTGGTCAGGACAATGCCAGATTATGGAGCTCACCTGTGCAACTACGCAGCAGCTCATGGGGCTCTCATGGTCAGGCCACTCCCAGGTTATGGAGCTCACCTGTGCAACTACCCAGCAGCTCATGGGGCTCTCGTGATCAGGCCCCTCCCAGGATACGTAGCTCCCGTGGGCAGGTAGGACAGCAGGGCTGGGAACAGAGGAATCGTACACATAGCACTCATTTCAGACCACTCCAGATCGCCTGTCTCTCAGAGCTGACACACAGCACCTCAGAGCAGGACTTGAACTAACAAACAGCATCTCCGACAGGTCTGTGACCCTGGGCGTCACTCTGTGCGGCCTCCCTCTGCCTGGTCTTCCAGAGACTTCCACTGCAGATGGGGCACCAGGCCTCTGTCTCCACCCATCACCCCTCCTCTCCCTGACTCCTGGGTTCCTCTCATTAAGAGAGTGTCTTCTTGACGTTGTCTCCCACTCATGGGCCACATAAAATGATTAGAAAACAAGCCGGAGCTGCAGCCCCTTGCCTATCCTGACTCTTAGGAGCCCACAGCTGTTCCTTGGACCTGGCCGGTTCAGCGAGGTCCATTTTCTGCAATGTGAGCCCCTGAGGTTTGAGGATTGGCTGAGCTGGGCAGCCTGACCCTGCCGGCCAGCCCTGCCCAGGTGTGCCTGTGTTGAGGTCAATATAAACACCACTCCAGGCAGCAAGAGGCACTGCAGGTATGCCTGACGCCATATTCTCTGCCCCGTCAGCAGTCTCGGGGCTGTGCTGGTGGGAGGGTGTGAGGGGCCACGGCTTTGTGGGTGGTCCGGTGTGAGTGGGGCTCTGCTGGAGATTCTGCAGGAGTTGCCAGGCTGCCACCTGCTAAAGAAGAGGATGTGTCACCCATACCTTCCGCTGGAATTTCTCCCCGGGCAGAGGTGAGGAAGGAAAAATGCAGTGGGGGCCGGGACAGGAGGGGTATCTCAGGCAGGGAAATGGAAAGCTTCCAGAAGAGCGCCCAGGGCCAGGAGCATTCTGGCTGGCCTGCAGCTACAAAGTCGCCCTGCGGGCTGGCACTGGTGTGGCTCCACGGCCCTTCCTCTAGGCTTACAAGTCCTTGTACATATTCAGGTGTTTTACCTGGGAAGGGAGGGAACAGTTCAGCAGCAGCTGGCCTGGGGCTCCCCTCATGTTTAAGCTCAGACGCCTCGGGACGGTCCCCCAGGTTTGCAATGAGGACGTTCCTTGCGGGGGGCCTGCTGGCTGCATGGGAGATGATTCCCCACCTCTGACGAACTTCAGAATTGTTTACCACTGGAGCAAGTGACCTGATAGCGTTTTCCTCTGTATAACTGGTGGGTTCTGTTTTTTTTTTCTTTTTTGGTTCAAGGTAGATTTCATTTCTCTTTCATGTATTTATAGATATAAGCATGGAAATCATTCATTCATATAAATATATCTGTGTGAAGGGAGGAAGTTTTTTCTGATTTATTTTTAAATTTTATTTTTTAATCTTGAAATTTAATTTTATTTATTTTTTATACAGCAGGTTATTATTAGTTATCTATTTTATACATATACATGTATACAGGTCAATCCCAATCTCCCAACTCACCCCACCACCACCACCCCATGCCTTCCCCCGCTTGGTGTCCATACGTTTGTTCTCTACCTCTGTGTCTCTATTTCTGCCCTACAAACCGGTTCATCTCTACCATTTTTTCTAGGTTCCACATATATGCATTAATATACAATATTTGTTTTTCTGTTTCTGACTTTCTTCACTCGGTATGACAGTCTCTAGATCCATCGACGTCTCAACAAATGACCCAGTTTCATTCCTTTGTATGGCTGAGTAATATTCCAATTTATATATGTACCACATCTTTATCCATTCGTCTGTCTGTGGGCATTTAGGTTGCTTCCATTACCTGGCTATTGTAAATAGTGCTGCAATGAACATTGTGGTGAATGTGTCTTTGATTTATGGGTTCCTCTGGGTATCTGTCCAGAAGTGGGATTGCTGGATCCTATGGTAATTCTATTTTTAAGGAACCTCCATACTGTTCTCCATAGTGACTGTATCAATTTACATTCCCACCAATGGTGGAAGAGGGTTCCTTTTGTCCACACCCTCCCCAGCATTTGTTGTTTGTAGATTTTCTGATGATGCCCATTCTAACAGGTGTCAGGTGATACCTCATTGTAGTTTTGATTTGCATTTCTCTAACAATTAGTGATGTTGAGCAGCTTTTCATGTGCGTCTTGTCCATCTCTGCACCTTCTCTGAAGAAATGTCTATTTAGATCTTCTAGCCATTTTTGTATTGGGTAGAAATAGAAATATAAAATAAAATAATAATACTTTTTAATATTAAGCTGCATGAGCTGTTTACATATATTGGAGATTAAACCTTTGTCCATTGATTCGTATGCAAATATTTTCTCCCATTCTGAGGGTTGCCTTTTTCCATTCCCGTATTTTAGCAAAAAGAAAGAAAGAAAGAAAAAGAAGCAGAACAGAGATGTGTATAAAATATGCCTCTTGAAACAGTCGTTTTGAAATATCGACGTCTTTTAAAATTTTGGGTCGATATAAGAACCCAGGATTTGTTTTGAGGGCAGGTGTCATTTACAGGCCTGCAATTATTTTGAATACCAACTGACCATTAGCGCTTGGTTTACAGCTGCTGTTGTGCGAAATGGCCACAAGGTGGCAACAGTTCTCCTTTACCAAATCTGGTTACTAGGGCAACAGAGCCTCAATGGAAGTCGTGTTCTAGGTTGTAATTTCGAATGGAATGTGCCAGGAAAAAGCCCCTTAAGTTTGTCTCACGACTTCTTGTTCGTTTTTTTAATTTAATTTTAATTTTTTATAACAGCAAGTTTGATTACAATGTTTAGCTTGTTGTATGTGTGCAAGGTGTGGTTCTTTTGCACATATACATATGTCTGTTCTTCCTGGGACCCTTTTCCCATGTACGTTATGACAGAATGTTGAGTAGTCTTCTCTTGGTATTCCGTAGGTGTTTGGTGATTCTATATTTCACCTGTGTTTGTATATGTCTGTTAACCCCAATATCCTAATGTATCCAATCCTCACAGCTTTCCAGTGGTGAAACATAAGTTTGTTTAATGAATCTGTGATTGACCTTCTCTGTGGAAATATCTTCACTGGTATCAAGTTTTAGGTAACACCTATAAGTGATATCATACGATATGTGTCTTTCTCTTTCTGACTTACTACAAGTCACGTGATTACCTCTAGACTCATCTACGGTGCTGCAAATGGCATTGTGTCCTTTTCTTCCTCGGCTAATATTGTGTCTGTACATGTACCAGTTCCTCTCTGTCCACTCATCTGTTCATGGAATTTTTTGGTTGTTTCCATGTCATGGCTAGTGTAATGCTGTGGCAATGCACATTTGCCTGCCTGTGTCTTTCCAATTCTGTCTTCTTAGGGTCTAGGCCCAGGAGTGGGCCTGCTGGATCATATGGTAGCAAAACGTTTACCTTGTAGAGGCACCTCCATTCTGTTCTCATTAGTGTCTCTTACCAGGATACGTCCCACTTAAAGTTGAAGTTATGGTCTTCTCCACAACACCTTCAGCGTTTATTGTTTGTAGTATTTTTGCTGATGTTTATTCTGACGAGTGTGAGCTGATACCACTTTGTGGTTGGATTTGCATGCGTCTCATAATCTCTTGAAATTGAGCCTTCTCGCATGTCCTTTTTTTCTTCAAACTGTGAGTACAGCTTACCTCTTCAAATTGTTTTCTTGAAGTCTGTGTGACATTTAGAAATATTTTGGCCATTACCTCCCTCAAGACATTTTGAGGTCAGGTTTCATTGACAGCCCTCCAGTATTGGTGCATATGAAGTGACCCTAAGTACCGGTTTTAAAGCTGCTTTTGGAGGTAACGGCCAGAGGGCGGCAGCATTTCTGCTTTTCCGAATCTGGTAACTAGGGAAACAGACCATCCTGGCAGTGGTGTTCCTCGGTTATATATTAGAGTGGAATGTGCCCCCAAAAGCTGATGTCTCCTTACTTATGTTTGCTTTATGAATTGAATTTATACTTTTCTTATTGGAGTCATATTCCATTGCGAACATGGACTACTTCTTCTTTGTGCATTCCTCTGTTGATGGACATTTTTGTAGCTTCCAAGTATTGGCTATGTTAAATATTGCTGTAGTGCACTATTGCCAGCCTGTGTCTTTTTTTTGGCTGTACGTGGGCCTCTCGTTGCCGTGGACCCTGCCATTGCAGAGCACAGGCTCCGGACATGCAGGCCCAGCAGCCATAGCTCACGGGACCGGCCGCTCTACGGCATGTGGGATCTTCTGGAACCGGGGTATGAACCCGTGTCCCCTGTATTGGCAGGTTGACTCTGAACCACTGCGCCACCAGTGAAGCCCAGCCTGTGTCTTTTTGATTCTCATCCCCTCAGGCGATAGGCCCAGCAGTGGGCATGCTTGATTGAAATGTAGCTCAGTATTTACCTTTACAAGGCACCTCATTTTTGTTTTCATTACTGGCTCTTACAATGTCCCACGTTGAACCAAGGGTAGGCATTTCTCCAAAACCCCTTCAGCATTTATTGTTTGCAGAATTTTTGCTGATGGGCATTCTGACTGGTGTGAGCTGATAGGTTTATGTCATTTGGATTTGCATATCTTTAATTATTCCTAATGTTCAGCCTTTTTCCATGCCTTTTTAAATTTCTTGTACAGAAAAACAGAAAAAAACGGAGAGTACAATTAACCTCTTGAAATAGTCTTCTTGGATGGTTGCCCTCTTTTGAATTTATTGGTCAAATTTCGACCCCAGGATTGTTTTGGAGGGCAGGTGTCATTCACAGGCCTGCAATGAGTGTGAATATTTAGTGACCATTAGCACTGGGTTTAAAGCTGCTGTTGTGGGAAATGGCCACAAGGTGGCGGTATTTCTCCATTCCCAAATCTGGTTACTAGGGCAGCAGAGCCTTTCTGGGACCAATGGAATACAGAAGAAGGCATCATTGAAATCTAATACAGAAAACCATGTCCTGGTGGATGGTAGAATGACCAGCAGGGTGTAGGAATTAGGAACTACTGGATGTATATCCTCGGTGACTTCACTGACTGTCCTGACATCCTTTACTAGGTCCTTAGCAGCCCACGGGGCTGACGTGGTCAGGACAATGCCAGATTATGGAGCTCACCTGTGCAACTACGCAGCAGCTCATGGGGCTCTCATGGTCAGGCCACTCCCAGGTTATGGAGCTCACCTGTGCAACTACCCAGCAGCTCATGGGGCTCTCGTGATCAGGCCCCTCCCAGGATACGTAGCTCCCGTGGGCAGGTAGGACAGCAGGGCTGGGAACAGAGGAATCGTACACATAGCACTCATTTCAGACCACTCCAGATCGCCTGTCTCTCAGAGCTGACACACAGCACCTCAGAGCAGGACTTGAACTAACAAACAGCATCTCCGACAGGTCTGTGACCCTGGGCGTCACTCTGTGCGGCCTCCATCTGCCTGGTCTTCCAGAGACTTCCACTGCAGATGGGGCACCAGGCCTCTGTCTCCACCCATCACCCCTCCTCTCCCTGACTCCTGGGTTCCTCTCATTAAGAGAGTGTCTTCTTGACGTTGTCTCCCACTCATGGGCCAGATAAAATGATTAGAAAACAAGCCGGAGCTGCAGCCCCTTGCCTATCCTGACTCTTAGGAGCCCACAGCTGTTCCTTGGACCTGGCCGGTTCAGCGAGGTCCATTTTCTGCAATGTGAGCCCCTGAGGTTTGAGGATAGGCTGAGCTGGGCAGCCTGACCCTGCCGGCCAGCCCTGCCCAGGTGTGCCTGTGTTGAGGTCAATATAAACACCACTCCAGGCAGCAAGAGGCACTGCAGGTATGCCTGACGCCATATTCTCTGCCCCGTCAGCAGTCTCGGGGCTGTGCTGGTGGGAGGGTGTGAGGGGCCACGGCTTTGTGGGTGGTCCGGTGTGAGTGGGGCTCTGCTGGAGATTCTGCAGGAGTTGCCAGGCTGCCACCTGCTAAAGAAGAGGATGTGTCACCCATACCTTCGGCTGGAATTTCTCCCCGGGCAGAGGTGAGGAAGGAAAGATGCAGTGGGGGCCGGGACAGGAGGGGTATCTCAGGCAGGGAAATGGAAAGCTTCCAGAAGAGCGCCCAGGGCCAGGAGCATTCTGGCTGGCCTGCAGCTACAAAGTCGCCCTGCGGGCTGGCACTGGTGTGGCTCCACGGCCCTTCCTCTAGGCTTACAAGTCCTTGTACATATTCAGGTGTTTTACCTGGGAAGGGAGGGAACAGTTCAGCAGCAGCTGGCCTGGGGCTCCCCTCATGTTTAAGCTCAGACGCCTCGGGACGGTCCCCCCCCCCAGGTTTGCAATGAGGACATTCCTTGCGGGGGGCCTGCTGGCTGCATGGGAGATGATTCCCCACCTCTGACGAACTTCAGAATTGTTTACCACTGGAGCAAGTGACCTGATAGCGTTTTCCTCTGTATAACTGGTGGGTTCTGTTTTTTTTTCTTTTTTCGTTCAAGGTAGATTTCATTTCTCTTTCATGTATTTATAGATATAAGCATGGAAATCATTCATTCATATAAATATATCTGTGTGAAGGGAGGAACTTTTTTCTGCTTTATTTTTAAATTTTATTTTTTTAATCTTGAAATTTAATTTTATTTATTTTTTATACAGCAGGTTATTATTAGTTATCTATTTTATACATATACATGTATACAGGTCAATCCCAATCTCCCAACTCACCCCACCACCACCACCCCATGCCTTCCCCCGCTTGGTGTCCATACGTTTGTTCTCTACCTCTGTGTCTCTATTTCTGCCCTACAAACTGGTTCATCTCTACCATTTTTTCTAGGTTCCACATATATGCATTAATATACAATATTTGTTTTTCTGTTTCTGACTTTCTTCACTCGGTATGACAGTCTCTAGATCCATCGACGTCTCAACAAATGACCCAGTTTCATTCCTTTGTATGGCTGAGTAATATTCCAATTTATATATGTACCACATCTTTATCCATTCGTCTGTCTGTGGGCATTTAGGTTGCTTCCATTACCTGGCTATTGTAAATAGTGCTGCAATGAACATTGTGGTGAATGTGTCTTTGATTTATGGGTTCCTCTGGGTATCTGTCCAGAAGTGGGATTGCTGGATCCTATGGTAATTCTATTTTTAAGGAACCTCCATACTGTTCTCCATAGTGACTGTATCAATTTACATTCCCACCAATGGTGGAAGAGGGTTCCTTTTGTCCACACCCTCCCCAGCATTTGTTGTTTGTAGATTTTCTGATGATGCCCATTCTAACAGGTGTCAGGTGATACCTCATTGTAGTTTTGATTTGCATTTCTCTAACAATTAGTGATGTTGAGCAGCTTTTCATGTGCGTCTTGTCCATCTCTGCACCTTCTCTGAAGAAATGTCTATTTAGATCTTCTAGCCATTTTTGTATTGGGTAGAAATAGAAATATAAAATAAAATAATAATACTTTTTAATATTAAGCTGCATGAGCTGTTTACATATATTGGAGATTAAACCTTTGTCCATTGATTCGTATGCAAATATTTTCTCCCATTCTGAGGGTTGCCTTTTTCCATTCCCGTATTTTAGCAAAAAAAAAGAAAGAAAGAAAAAGAAGCAGAACAGAGATGTGTATAAAATATGCCTCTTGAAACAGTCGTTTTGAAATATCGACGTCTTTTAAAATTTTGGGTCGATATAAGAACCCAGGATTTGTTTTGAGGGCAGGTGTCATTTACAGGCCTGCAATTATTTTGAATACCAACTGACCATTAGCGCTTGGTTTACAGCTGCTGTTGTGCGAAATGGCCACAAGGTGGCAGCAGTTCTCCTTTACCAAATCTGGTTACTAGGGCAACAGAGCCTCAATGGAAGTCGTGTTCTAGGTTGTAATTTCGAATGGAATGTGCCAGGAAAAAGCCCCTTAAGTTTGTCTCACGACTTCTTGTTCGTTTTTTTAATTTTTTATAACAGCAAGTTTGATTACAATGTTTAGCTTGTTGTATGTGTGCAAGGTGTGGTTCTTTTGCACATATACATATGTCTGTTCTTCCTGGGACCCTTTTCCCATGTACGTTATGACAGAATGTTGAGTAGTCTTCTCTTGGTATTCCGTAGGTGTTTGGTGATTCTATATTTCACCTGTGTTTGTATATGTCTGTTAACCCCAATATCCTAATGTATCCAATCCTCACAGCTTTCCAGTGGTGAAACATAAGTTTGTTTAATGAATCTGTGATTGACCTTCTCTGTGGAAATATCTTCACTGGTATCAAGTTTTAGGTAACACCTATAAGTGATATCATACGATATGTGTCTTTCTCTTTCTGACTTACTACAAGTCACGTGATTACCTCTAGACTCATCTACGGTGCTGCAAATGGCATTGTGTCCTTTTCTTCCTCGGCTAATATTGTGTCTGTACATGTACCAGTTCCTCTCTGTCCACTCATCTGTTCATGGAATTTTTTGGTTGTTTCCATGTCATGGCTAGTGTAATGCTGTGGCAATGCACATTTGCCTGCCTGTGTCTTTCCAATTCTGTCTTCTTAGGGTCTAGGCCCAGGAGTGGGCCTGCTGGATCATATGGTAGCAAAACGTTTACCTTGTAGAGGCACCTCCATTCTGTTCTCATTAGTGTCTCTTACCAGGATACGTCCCACTTAAAGTTGAAGTTATGGTCTTCTCCACAACACCTTCAGCGTTTATTGTTTGTAGTATTTTTGCTGATGTTTATTCTGACGAGTGTGAGCTGATACCACTTTGTGGTTGGATTTGCATGCGTCTCATAATCTCTTGAAATTGAGCCTTCTCGCATGTCCTTTTTTTCTTCAAACTGTGAGTACAGCTTACCTCTTCAAATTGTTTTCTTGAAGTCTGTGTGACATTTAGAAATATTTTGGCCATTACCTCCCTCAAGACATTTTGAGGTCAGGTTTCATTGACAGCCCTCCAGTATTGGTGCATATGAAGTGACCCTAAGTACCGGTTTTAAAGCTGCTTTTGCAGGTAACGGCCAGAGGGCGGCAGCATTTCTGCTTTTCCGAATCTGGTAACTAGGGAAACAGACCATCCTGGCAGTGGTGTTCCTCGGTTATATATTAGAGTGGAATGTGCCCCCAAAAGCTGATGTCTCCTTACTTATGTTTGCTTTATGAATTGAATTTATACTTTTCTTATTGGAGTCATATTCCATTGCGAACATGGACTACTTCTTCTTTGTGCATTCCTCTGTTGATGGACATTTTTGTAGCTTCCAAGTATTGGCTATGTTAAATATTGGTGTAGTGCACTATTGCCAGCCTGTGTCTTTTTTTTGGCTGTACGTGGGCCTCTCGTTGCCGTGGACCCTGCCATTGCAGAGCACAGGCTCCGGACATGCAGGCCCAGCAGCCATAGCTCACGGGACCGGCCGCTCTACGGCATGTGGGATCTTCTGGAACCGGGGTATGAACCCGTGTCCCCTGTATTGGCAGGTTGACTCTGAACCACTGCGCCACCAGTGAAGCCCAGCCTGTGTCTTTTTGATTCTCATCCCCTCAGGCGATAGGCCCAGCAGTGGGCATGCTTGATTGAAATGTAGCTCAGTATTTACCTTTACAAGGCACCTCATTTTTGTTTTCATTACTGGCTCTTACAATGTCCCACGTTGAACCAAGGGTAGGCATTTCTCCAAAACCCCTTCAGCATTTATTGTTTGCAGGATTTTTGCTGATGGGCATTCTGACTGGTGTGAGCTGATAGGTTTATGTCATTTGGATTTGCATATCTTTAATTATTCCTAATGTTCAGCCTTTTTCCATGCCTTTTTAAATTTCTTGTACAGAAAAACAGAAAAAAACGGAGAGTACAATTAACCTCTTGAAATAGTCTTCTTGGATGGTTGCCCTCTTTTGAATTTTCTGGTCAAATTTCGACCCCAGGATTGTTTTGGAGGGCAGGTGTCATTCACAGGCCTGCAATGAGTGTGAATATTTAGTGACCATTAGCACTGGGTTTAAAGCTGCTGTTGTGGGAAATGGCCACAAGGTGGCGGTATTTCTCCATTCCCAAATCTGGTTACTAGGGCAGCAGAGCCTTTCTGGGACCAATGGAATACAGAAGAAGGCATCATTGAAATCTAATACAGAAAACCATGTCCTGGTGGATGGTAGAATGACCAGCAGGGTGTAGGAATTAGGAACTACTGGATGTATATCCTCGGTGACTTCACTGACTGTCCTGACATCCTTTACTAGGTCCTTAGCAGCCCACGGGGCTGACGTGGTCAGGACAATGCCAGATTATGGAGCTCACCTGTGCAACTACGCAGCAGCTCATGGGGCTCTCATGGTCAGGCCACTCCCAGGTTATGGAGCTCACCTGTGCAACTACCCAGCAGCTCATGGGGCTCTCGTGATCAGGCCCCTCCCAGGATACGTAGCTCCCGTGGGCAGGTAGGACAGCAGGGCTGGGAACAGAGGAATCGTACACATAGCACTCATTTCAGACCACTCCAGATCGCCTGTCTCTCAGAGCTGACACACAGCACCTCAGAGCAGGACTTGAACTAACAAACAGCATCTCCGACAGGTCTGTGACCCTGGGCGTCACTCTGTGCGGCCTCCGTCTGCCTGGTCTTCCAGAGACTTCCACTGCAGATGGGGCACCAGGCCTCTGTCTCCACCCATCACCCCTCCTCTCCCTGACTCCTGGGTTCCTCTCATTAAGAGAGTGTCTTCTTGACGTTGTCTCCCACTCATGGGCCACATAAAATGATTAGAAAACAAGCCGGAGCTGCAGCCCCTTGCCTATCCTGACTCTTAGGAGCCCACAGCTGTTCCTTGGACCTGGCCGGTTCAGCGAGGTCCATTTTCTGCAATGTGAGCCCCTGAGGTTTGAGGATTGGCTGAGCTGGGCAGCCTGACCCTGCCGGCCAGCCCTGCCCAGGTGTGCCTGTGTTGAGGTCAATATAAACACCACTCCAGGCAGCAAGAGGCACTGCAGGTATGCCTGACGCCATATTCTCTGCCCCGTCAGCAGTCTCGGGGCTGTGCTGGTGGGAGGGTGTGAGGGGCCACGGCTTTGTGGGTGGTCCGGTGTGAGTGGGGCTCTGCTGGAGATTCTGCAGGAGTTGCCAGGCTGCCACCTGCTAAAGAAGAGGATGTGTCACCCATACCTTCCGCTGGAATTTCTCCCCGGGCAGAGGTGAGGAAGGAAAAATGCAGTGGGGGCCGGGACAGGAGGGGTATCTCAGGCAGGGAAATGGAAAGCTTCCAGAAGAGCGCCCAGGGCCAGGAGCATTCTGGCTGGCCTGCAGCTACAAAGTCGCCCTGCGGGCTGGCACTGGTGTGGCTCCACGGCCCTTCCTCTAGGCTTACAAGTCCTTGTACATATTCAGGTGTTTTACCTGGGAAGGGAGGGAACAGTTCAGCAGCAGCTGGCCTGGGGCTCCCCTCATGTTTAAGCTCAGACGCCTCGGGACGGTCCCCCAGGTTTGCAATGAGGACGTTCCTTGCGGGGGGCCTGCTGGCTGCATGGGAGATGATTCCCCACCTCTGACGAACTTCAGAATTGTTTACCACTGGAGCAAGTGACCTGATAGCGTTTTCCTCTGTATAACTGGTGGGTTCTGTTTTTTTTTTCTTTTTTGGTTCAAGGTAGATTTCATTTCTCTTTCATGTATTTATAGATATAAGCATGGAAATCATTCATTCATATAAATATATCTGTGTGAAGGGAGGAAGTTTTTTCTGATTTATTTTTAAATTTTATTTTTTAATCTTGAAATTTAATTTTATTTATTTTTTATACAGCAGGTTATTATTAGTTATCTATTTTATACATATACATGTATACAGGTCAATCCCAATCTCCCAACTCACCCCACCACCACCACCCCATGCCTTCCCCCGCTTGGTGTCCATACGTTTGTTCTCTACCTCTGTGTCTCTATTTCTGCCCTACAAACCGGTTCATCTCTACCATTTTTTCTAGGTTCCACATATATGCATTAATATACAATATTTGTTTTTCTGTTTCTGACTTTCTTCACTCGGTATGACAGTCTCTAGATCCATCGACGTCTCAACAAATGACCCAGTTTCATTCCTTTGTATGGCTGAGTAATATTCCAATTTATATATGTACCACATCTTTATCCATTCGTCTGTCTGTGGGCATTTAGGTTGCTTCCATTACCTGGCTATTGTAAATAGTGCTGCAATGAACATTGTGGTGAATGTGTCTTTGATTTATGGGTTCCTCTGGGTATCTGTCCAGAAGTGGGATTGCTGGATCCTATGGTAATTCTATTTTTAAGGAACCTCCATACTGTTCTCCATAGTGACTGTATCAATTTACATTCCCACCAATGGTGGAAGAGGGTTCCTTTTGTCCACACCCTCCCCAGCATTTGTTGTTTGTAGATTTTCTGATGATGCCCATTCTAACAGGTGTCAGGTGATACCTCATTGTAGTTTTGATTTGCATTTCTCTAACAATTAGTGATGTTGAGCAGCTTTTCATGTGCGTCTTGTCCATCTCTGCACCTTCTCTGAAGAAATGTCTATTTAGATCTTCTAGCCATTTTTGTATTGGGTAGAAATAGAAATATAAAATAAAATAATAATACTTTTTAATATTAAGCTGCATGAGCTGTTTACATATATTGGAGATTAAACCTTTGTCCATTGATTCGTATGCAAATATTTTCTCCCATTCTGAGGGTTGCCTTTTTCCATTCCCGTATTTTAGCAAAAAGAAAGAAAGAAAGAAAAAGAAGCAGAACAGAGATGTGTATAAAATATGCCTCTTGAAACAGTCGTTTTGAAATATCGACGTCTTTTAAAATTTTGGGTCGATATAAGAACCCAGGATTTGTTTTGAGGGCAGGTGTCATTTACAGGCCTGCAATTATTTTGAATACCAACTGACCATTAGCGCTTGGTTTACAGCTGCTGTTGTGCGAAATGGCCACAAGGTGGCAGCAGTTCTCCTTTACCAAATCTGGTTACTAGGGCAACAGAGCCTCAATGGAAGTCGTGTTCTAGGTTGTAATTTCGAATGGAATGTGCCAGGAAAAAGCCCCTTAAGTTTGTCTCACGACTTCTTGTTCGTTTTTTTAATTTAATTTTAATTTTTTATAACAGCAAGTTTGATTACAATGTTTAGCTTGTTGTATGTGTGCAAGGTGTGGTTCTTTTGCACATATACATATGTCTGTTCTTCCTGGGACCCTTTTCCCATGTACGTTATGACAGAATGTTGAGTAGTCTTCTCTTGGTATTCCGTAGGTGTTTGGTGATTCTATATTTCACCTGTGTTTGTATATGTCTGTTAACCCCAATATCCTAATGTATCCAATCCTCACAGCTTTCCAGTGGTGAAACATAAGTTTGTTTAATGAATCTGTGATTGACCTTCTCTGTGGAAATATCTTCACTGGTATCAAGTTTTAGGTAACACCTATAAGTGATATCATACGATATGTGTCTTTCTCTTTCTGACTTACTACAAGTCACGTGATTACCTCTAGACTCATCTACGGTGCTGCAAATGGCATTGTGTCCTTTTCTTCCTCGGCTAATATTGTGTCTGTACATGTACCAGTTCCTCTCTGTCCACTCATCTGTTCATGGAATTTTTTGGTTGTTTCCATGTCATGGCTAGTGTAATGCTGTGGCAATGCACATTTGCCTGCCTGTGTCTTTCCAATTCTGTCTTCTTAGGGTCTAGGCCCAGGAGTGGGCCTGCTGGATCATATGGTAGCAAAACGTTTACCTTGTAGAGGCACCTCCATTCTGTTCTCATTAGTGTCTCTTACCAGGATACGTCCCACTTAAAGTTGAAGTTATGGTCTTCTCCACAACACCTTCAGCGTTTATTGTTTGTAGTATTTTTGCTGATGTTTATTCTGACGAGTGTGAGCTGATACCACTTTGTGGTTGGATTTGCATGCGTCTCATAATCTCTTGAAATTGAGCCTTCTCGCATGTCCTTTTTTTCTTCAAACTGTGAGTACAGCTTACCTCTTCAAATTGTTTTCTTGAAGTGTGTGTGACATTTAGAAATATTTTGGCCATTACCTCCCTCAAGACATTTTGAGGTCAGGTTTCATTGACAGCCCTCCAGTATTGGTGCATATGAAGTGACCCTAAGTACCGGTTTTAAAGCTGCTTTTGCAGGTAACGGCCAGAGGGCGGCAGCATTTCTGGTTTTCCGAATCTGGTAACTAGGGAAACAGACCATCCTGGCAGTGGTGTTCCTCGGTTATATATTAGAGTGGAATGTGCCCCCAAAAGCTGATGTCTCCTTACTTATGTTTGCTTTATGAATTGAATTTATAGTTTTCTTATTGGAGTCATATTCCATTGCGAACATGGACTACTTCTTCTTTGTGCATTCCTCTGTTGATGGACATTTTTGTAGCTTCCAAGTATTGGCTATGTTAAATATTGGTGTAGTGCACTATTGCCAGCCTGTGTCTTTTTTTTGGCTGTACGTGGGCCTCTCGTTGCCGTGGACCCTGCCATTGCAGAGCACAGGCTCCGGACATGCAGGCCCAGCAGCCATAGCTCACGGGACCGGCCGCTCTACGGCATGTGGGATCTTCTGGAACCGGGGTATGAACCCGTGTCCCCTGTATTGGCAGGTTGACTCTGAACCACTGCACCACCAGTGAAGCCCAGCCTGTGTCTTTTTGATTCTCATCCCCTCAGGCGATAGGCCCAGCAGTGGGCATGCTTGATTGAAATGTAGCTCAGTATTTACCTTTACAAGGCACCTCATTTTTGTTTTCATTACTGGCTCTTACAATGTCCCACGTTGAACCAAGGGTAGGCATTTCTCCAAAACCCCTTCAGCATTTATTGTTTGCAGAATTTTTGCTGATGGGCATTCTGACTGGTGTGAGCTGATAGGTTTATGTCATTTGGATTTGCATATCTTTAATTATTCCTAATGTTCAGCCTTTTTCCATGCCTTTTTAAATTTCTTGTACAGAAAAACAGAAAAAAACGGAGAGTACAATTAACCTCTTGAAATAGTCTTCTTGGATGGTTGCCCTCTTTTGAATTTATTGGTCAAATTTCGACCCCAGGATTGTTTTGGAGGGCAGGTGTCATTCACAGGCCTGCAATGAGTGTGAATATTTAGTGACCATTAGCACTGGGTTTAAAGCTGCTGTTGTGGGAAATGGCCACAAGGTGGCGGTATTTCTCCATTCCCAAATCTGGTTACTAGGGCAGCAGAGCCTTTCTGGGACCAATGGAATACAGAAGAAGGCATCATTGAAATCTAATACAGAAAACCATGTCCTGGTGGATGGTAGAATGACCAGCAGGGTGTAGGAATTAGGAACTACTGGGTGTATATCCTCGGTGACTTCACTGACTGTCCTGACATCCTTTACTAGGTCCTTAGCAGCCCACGGGGCTGACGTGGTCAGGACAATGCCAGATTATGGAGCTCACCTGTGCAACTACGCAGCAGCTCATGGGGCTCTCATGGTCAGGCCACTCCCAGGTTATGGAGCTCACCTGTGCAACTACCCAGCAGCTCATGGGGCTCTCGTGATCAGGCCCCTCCCAGGATACGTAGCTCCCGTGGGCAGGTAGGACAGCAGGGCTGGGAACAGAGGAATCGTACACATAGCACTCATTTCAGACCACTCCAGATCGCCTGTCTCTCAGAGCTGACACACAGCACCTCAGAGCAGGACTTGAACTAACAAACAGCATCTCCGACAGGTCTGTGACCCTGGGCGTCACTCTGTGCGGCCTCCGTCTGCCTGGTCTTCCAGAGACTTCCACTGCAGATGGGGCACCAGGCCTCTGTCTCCACCCATCACCCCTCCTCTCCCTGACTCCTGGGTTCCTCTCATTAAGAGAGTGTCTTCTTGACGTTGTCTCCCACTCATGGGCCAGATAAAATGATTAGAAAACAAGCCGGAGCTGCAGCCTCTTGCCTATCCTGACTCTTAGGAGCCCACAGCTGTTCCTTGGACCTGGCCGGTTCAGCGAGGTCCATTTTCTGCAATGTGAGCCCCTGAGGTTTGAGGATAGGCTGAGCTGGGCAGCCTGACCCTGCCGGCCAGCCCTGCCCAGGTGTGCCTGTGTTGAGGTCAATATAAACACCACTCCAGGCAGCAAGAGGCACTGCAGGTATGCCTGACGCCATATTCTCTGCCCCGTCAGCAGTCTCGGGGCTGTGCTGGTGGGAGGGTGTGAGGGGCCACGGCTTTGTGGGTGGTCCGGTGTGAGTGGGGCTCTGCTGGAGATTCTGCAGGAGTTGCCAGGCTGCCACCTGCTAAAGAAGAGGATGTGTCACCCATACCTTCCGCTGGAATTTCTCCCCGGGCAGAGGTGAGGAAGGAAAGATGCAGTGGGTGCCGGGACAGGAGGGGTATCTCAGGCAGGGAAATGGAAAGCTTCCAGAAGAGCGCCCAGGGCCAGGAGCATTCTGGCTGGCCTGCAGCTACAAAGTCGCCCTGCGGGCTGGCACTGGTGTGGCTCCACGGCCCTTCTTCTAGGCTTACAAGTCCTTGTACATATTCAGGTGTTTTACCTGGGAAGGGAGGGAACAGTTCAGCAGCAGCTGGCCTGGGGCTCCCCTCATGTTTAAGCTCAGACGCCTCGGGACGGTCCCCCAGGTTTGCAATGAGGACATTCCTTGCGGGGGGCCTGCTGGCTGCATGGGAGATGATTCCCCACCTCTGACGAACTTCAGAATTGTTTACCACTGGAGCAAGTGACCTGATAGCGTTTTCCTCTGTATAACTGGTGGGTTCTGTTTTTTTTTCTTTTTTCGTTCAAGGTAGATTTCATTTCTCTTTCATGTATTTATAGATATAAGCATGGAAATCATTCATTCATATAAATATATCTGTGTGAAGGGAGGAACTTTTTTCTGCTTTATTTTTAAATTTTATTTTTTTAATCTTGAAATTTAATTTTATTTATTTTTTATACAGCAGGTTATTATTAGTTATCTATTTTATACATATACATGTATACAGGTCAATCCCAATCTCCCAACTCACCCCACCACCACCACCCCATGCCTTCCCCCGCTTGGTGTCCATACGTTTGTTCTCTACCTCTGTGTCTCTATTTCTGCCCTACAAACTGGTTCATCTCTACCATTTTTTCTAGGTTCCACATATATGCATTAATATACAATATTTGTTTTTCTGTTTCTGACTTTCTTCACTCGGTATGACAGTCTCTAGATCCATCGACGTCTCAACAAATGACCCAGTTTCATTCCTTTGTATGGCTGAGTAATATTCCAATTTATATATGTACCACATCTTTATCCATTCGTCTGTCTGTGGGCATTTAGGTTGCTTCCATTACCTGGCTATTGTAAATAGTGCTGCAATGAACATTGTGGTGAATGTGTCTTTGATTTATGGGTTCCTCTGGGTATCTGTCCAGAAGTGGGATTGCTGGATCCTATGGTAATTCTATTTTTAAGGAACCTCCATACTGTTCTCCATAGTGACTGTATCAATTTACATTCCCACCAATGGTGGAAGAGGGTTCCTTTTGTCCACACCCTCCCCAGCATTTGTTGTTTGTAGATTTTCTGATGATGCCCATTCTAACAGGTGTCAGGTGATACCTCATTGTAGTTTTGATTTGCATTTCTCTAACAATTAGTGATGTTGAGCAGCTTTTCATGTGCGTCTTGTCCATCTCTGCACCTTCTCTGAAGAAATGTCTATTTAGATCTTCTAGCCATTTTTGTATTGGGTAGAAATAGAAATATAAAATAAAATAATAATACTTTTTAATATTAAGCTGCATGAGCTGTTTACATATATTGGAGATTAAACCTTTGTCCATTGATTCGTATGCAAATATTTTCTCCCATTCTGAGGGTTGCCTTTTTCCATTCCCGTATTTTAGCAAAAAAAAAGAAAGAAAGAAAAAGAAGCAGAACAGAGATGTGTATAAAATATGCCTCTTGAAACAGTCGTTTTGAAATATCGACGTCTTTTAAAATTTTGGGTCGATATAAGAACCCAGGATTTGTTTTGAGGGCAGGTGTCATTTACAGGCCTGCAATTATTTTGAATACCAACTGACCATTAGCGCTTGGTTTACAGCTGCTGTTGTGCGAAATGGCCACAAGGTGGCAGCAGTTCTCCTTTACCAAATCTGGTTACTAGGGCAACAGAGCCTCAATGGAAGTCGTGTTCTAGGTTGTAATTTCGAATGGAATGTGCCAGGAAAAAGCCCCTTAAGTTTGTCTCACGACTTCTTGTTCGTTTTTTTAATTTAATTTTAATTTTTTATAACAGCAAGTTTGATTACAATGTTTAGCTTGTTGTATGTGTGCAAGGTGTGGTTCTTTTGCACATATACATATGTCTGTTCTTCCTGGGACCCTTTTCCCATGTACGTTATGACAGAATGTTGAGTAGTCTTCTCTTGGTATTCCGTAGGTGTTTGGTGATTCTATATTTCACCTGTGTTTGTATATGTCTGTTAACCCCAATATCCTAATGTATCCAATCCTCACAGCTTTCCAGTGGTGAAACATAAGTTTGTTTAATGAATCTGTGATTGACCTTCTCTGTGGAAATATCTTCACTGGTATCAAGTTTTAGGTAACACCTATAAGTGATATCATACGATATGTGTCTTTCTCTTTCTGACTTACTACAAGTCACGTGATTACCTCTAGACTCATCTACGGTGCTGCAAATGGCATTGTGTCCTTTTCTTCCTCGGCTAATATTGTGTCTGTACATGTACCAGTTCCTCTCTGTCCACTCATCTGTTCATGGAATTTTTTGGTTGTTTCCATGTCATGGCTAGTGTAATGCTGTGGCAATGCACATTTGCCTGCCTGTGTCTTTCCAATTCTGTCTTCTTAGGGTCTAGGCCCAGGAGTGGGCCTGCTGGATCATATGGTAGCAAAACGTTTACCTTGTAGAGGCACCTCCATTCTGTTCTCATTAGTGTCTCTTACCAGGATACGTCCCACTTAAAGTTGAAGTTATGGTCTTCTCCACAACACCTTCAGCGTTTATTGTTTGTAGTATTTTTGCTGATGTTTATTCTGACGAGTGTGAGCTGATACCACTTTGTGGTTGGATTTGCATGCGTCTCATAATCTCTTGAAATTGAGCCTTCTCGCATGTCCTTTTTTTCTTCAAACTGTGAGTACAGCTTACCTCTTCAAATTGTTTTCTTGAAGTGTGTGTGACATTTAGAAATATTTTGGCCATTACCTCCCTCAAGACATTTTGAGATCAGGTTTCATTGACAGCCCTCCAGTATTGGTGCATATGAAGTGACCCTAAGTACCGGTTTTAAAGCTGCTTTTGCAGGTAACGGCCAGAGGGCGGCAGCATTTCTGCTTTTCCCAATCTGGTAACTAGGGAAACAGACCATCCTGGCAGTGGTGTTCCTCGGTTATATATTAGAGTGGAATGTGCCCCCAAAAGCTGATGTCTCCTTACTTGTGTTTGCTTTATGAATTGAATTTATAGTTTTCTTATTGGAGTCATATTCCATTGCGAACATGGACTACTTCTTCTTTGTGCATTCCTCTGTTGATGGACATTTTTGTAGCTTCCAAGTATTGGCTATGTTAAATATTGCTGTAGTGCACTATTGCCAGCCTGTGTCTTTTTTTTGGCTGTACGTGGGCCTCTCGTTGCCGTGGACCCTGCCATTGCAGAGCACAGGCTCCGGACATGCAGGCCCAGCAGCCATAGCTCACGGGACCGGCCGCTCTACGGCATGTGGGATCTTCTGGAACCGGGGTATGAACCCGTGTCCCCTGTATTGGCAGGTTGACTCTGAACCACTGTGCCACCAGTGAAGCCCAGCCTGTGTCTTTTTGATTCTCATCCCCTCAGGCGATAGGCCCAGCAGTGGGCATGCTTGATTGAAATGTAGCTCAGTATTTACCTTTACAAGGCACCTCATTTTTGTTTTCATTACTGGCTCTTACAATGTCCCACGTTGAACCAAGGGTAGGCATTTCTCCAAAACCCCTTCAGCATTTATTGTTTGCAGAATTTTTGCTGATGGGCATTCTGACTGGTGTGAGCTGATAGGTTTATGTCATTTGGATTTGCATATCTTTAATTATTCCTAATGTTCAGCCTTTTTCCATGCCTTTTTAAATTTCTTGTACAGAAAAACAGAAAAAAACGGAGAGTACAATTAACCTCTTGAAATAGTCTTCTTGGATGGTTGCCCTCTTTTGAATTTATTGGTCAAATTTCGACCCCAGGATTGTTTTGGAGGGCAGGTGTCATTCACAGGCCTGCAATGAGTGTGAATATTTAGTGACCATTAGCACTGGGTTTAAAGCTGCTGTTGTGGGAAATGGCCACAAGGTGGCGGTATTTCTCCATTCCCAAATCTGGTTACTAGGGCAGCAGAGCCTTTCTGGGACCAATGGAATACAGAAGAAGGCATCATTGAAGTCTAATACAGAAAACCATGTCCTGGTGGATGGTAGAATGACCAGCAGGGTGTAGGAATTAGGAACTACTGGATGTATATCCTCGGTGACTTCACTGACTGTCCTGACATCCTTTACTAGGTCCTTAGCAGCCCACGGGGCTGATGTGGTCAGGGCAATGCCAGGTTATGGAGCTCACCTGTGCAACTACGCAGCAGCTCATGGGGCTCTCATGGTCAGGCCACTCCCAGGTTATGGAGCTCACCTGTGCAACTACCCAGCAGCTCATGGGGCTCTCGTGATCAGGCCCCTCCCAGGATACGTAGCTCCCGTGGGCAGGTAGGACAGCAGGGCTGGGAACAGAGGAATCGTACACATAGCACTCATTTCAGACCACTCCAGATCGCCTGTCTCTCAGAGCTGACACACAGCACCTCAGAGCAGGACTTGAACTAACAAACAGCATCTCTGACAGGTCTGTGACCCGGGGCATCACTCTGTGCGGCCTCCGTCTGCCTGGTCTTCCAGAGACTTCCACTGCAGATGGGGCACCAGGCCTCTGTCTCCACCCATCACCCCTCCTCTCCCTGACTCCTGGGTTCCTCTCATTAAGAGAGTGTCTTCTTGACGTTGTCTCCCACTCATGGGCCACATAAAATGATTAGAAAACAAGCCGGAGCTGCAGCCCCTTGTCTATCCTGACTCTTAGGAGCCCACAGCTGTTCCTTGGACCTGGCCGGTTCAGCGAGGTCCATTTTCTGCAATGTGAGCCCCTGAGGTTTGAGGATAGGCTGAGCTGGGCAGCCTGACCCTGCCGGCCAGCCCTGCCCAGGTGTGCCTGTGTTGAGGTCAATATAAACACCACTCCAGGCAGCAAGAGGCACTGCAGGTATGCCTGACGCCATATTCTCTGCCCCGTCAGCAGTCTCGGGGCTGTGCTGGTGGGAGGGTGTGAGGGGCCACGGCTTTGTGGGTGGTCCGGTGTGAGTGGGGCTCTGCTGGAGATTCTGCAGGAGTTGCCAGGCTGCCACCTGCTAAAGAAGAGGATGTGTCACCCATACCTTCGGCTGGAATTTCTCCCCGGGCAGAGGTGAGGAAGGAAAGATGCAGTGGGGGCCGGGACAGGAGGGGTATCTCAGGCAGGGAAATGGAAAGCTTCCAGAAGAGCGCCCAGGGCCAGGAGCATTCTGGCTGGCCTGCAGCTACAAAGTCGCCCTGCGGGCTGGCACTGGTGTGGCTCCACGGCCCTTCCTCTAGGCTTACAAGTCCTTGTACATATTCAGGTGTTTTACCTGGGAAGGGAGGGAACAGTTCAGCAGCAGCTGGCCTGGGGCTCCCCTCATGTTTAAGCTCAGACGCCTCGGGACTGTCCCCCAGGTTTGCAATGAGGACGTTCCTTGCGGGGGGCCTGCTGGCTGCATGGGAGATGATTCCCCACCTCTGACGAACTTCATAATTGTTTACCACTGGAGCAAGTGACCTGATAGCGTTTTCCTCTGTATAACTGGTGGGTTCTGTTTTTTTTTTCTTTTTTGGTTCAAGGTAGATTTCATTTCTCTTTCATGTATTTATAGATATAAGCATGGAAATCATTCATTCATATAAATATATCTGTGTGAAGGGAGGAAGTTTTTTCTGATTTATTTTTAAATTTTATTTTTTAATCTTGAAATTTAATTTTATTTATTTTTTATACAGCAGGTTATTATTAGTTATCTATTTTATACATATACATGTATACAGGTCAATCCCAATCTCCCAACTCACCCCACCACCACCACCCCATGCCTTCCCCCGCTTGGTGTCCATACGTTTGTTCTCTACCTCTGTGTCTCTATTTCTGCCCTACAAACCGGTTCATCTCTACCATTTTTTCTAGGTTCCACATATATGCATTAATATACAATATTTGTTTTTCTGTTTCTGACTTTCTTCACTCGGTATGACAGTCTCTAGATCCATCGACGTCTCAACAAATGACCCAGTTTCATTCCTTTGTATGGCTGAGTAATATTCCAATTTATATATGTACCACATCTTTATCCATTCGTCTGTCTGTGGGCATTTAGGTTGCTTCCATTACCTGGCTATTGTAAATAGTGCTGCAATGAACATTGTGGTGAATGTGTCTTTGATTTATGGGTTCCTCTGGGTATCTGTCCAGAAGTGGGATTGCTGGATCCTATGGTAATTCTATTTTTAAGGAACCTCCATACTGTTCTCCATAGTGACTGTATCAATTTACATTCCCACCAATGGTGGAAGAGGGTTCCTTTTGTCCACACCCTCCCCAGCATTTGTTGTTTGTAGATTTTCTGATGATGCCCATTCTAACAGGTGTCAGGTGATACCTCATTGTAGTTTTGATTTGCATTTCTCTAACAATTAGTGATGTTGAGCAGCTTTTCATGTGCGTCTTGTCCATCTCTGCACCTTCTCTGAAGAAATGTCTATTTAGATCTTCTAGCCATTTTTGTATTGGGTAGAAATAGAAATATAAAATAAAATAATAATACTTTTTAATATTAAGCTGCATGAGCTGTTTACATATATTGGAGATTAAACCTTTGTCCATTGATTCGTATGCAAATATTTTCTCCCATTCTGAGGGTTGCCTTTTTCCATTCCCGTATTTTAGCAAAAAAAAAGAAAGAAAGAAAAAGAAGCAGAACAGAGATGTGTATAAAATATGCCTCTTGAAACAGTCGTTTTGAAATATCGACGTCTTTTAAAATTTTGGGTCGATATAAGAACCCAGGATTTGTTTTGAGGGCAGGTGTCATTTACAGGCCTGCAATTATTTTGAATACCAACTGACCATTAGCGCTTGGTTTACAGCTGCTGTTGTGCGAAATGGCCACAAGGTGGCAGCAGTTCTCCTTTACCAAATCTGGTTACTAGGGCAACAGAGCCTCAATGGAAGTCGTGTTCTAGGTTGTAATTTCGAATGGAATGTGCCAGGAAAAAGCCCCTTAAGTTTGTCTCACGACTTCTTGTTCGTTTTTTTAATTTAATTTTAATTTTTTATAACAGCAAGTTTGATTACAATGTTTAGCTTGTTGTATGTGTGCAAGGTGTGGTTCTTTTGCACATATACATATGTCTGTTCTTCCTGGGACCCTTTTCCCATGTACGTTATGACAGAATGTTGAGTAGTCTTCTCTTGGTATTCCGTAGGTGTTTGGTGATTCTATATTTCACCTGTGTTTGTATATGTCTGTTAACCCCAATATCCTAATGTATCCAATCCTCACAGCTTTCCAGTGGTGAAACATAAGTTTGTTTAATGAATCTGTGATTGACCTTCTCTGTGGAAATATCTTCACTGGTATCAAGTTTTAGGTAACACCTATAAGTGATATCATACGATATGTGTCTTTCTCTTTCTGACTTACTACAAGTCACGTGATTACCTCTAGACTCATCTACGGTGCTGCAAATGGCATTGTGTCCTTTTCTTCCTCGGCTAATATTGTGTCTGTACATGTACCAGTTCCTCTCTGTCCACTCATCTGTTCATGGAATTTTTTGGTTGTTTCCATGTCATGGCTAGTGTAATGCTGTGGCAATGCACATTTGCCTGCCTGTGTCTTTCCAATTCTGTCTTCTTAGGGTCTAGGCCCAGGAGTGGGCCTGCTGGATCATATGGTAGCAAAACGTTTACCTTGTAGAGGCACCTCCATTCTGTTCTCATTAGTGTCTCTTACCAGGATACGTCCCACTTAAAGTTGAAGTTATGGTCTTCTCCACAACACCTTCAGCGTTTATTGTTTGTAGTATTTTTGCTGATGTTTATTCTGACGAGTGTGAGCTGATACCACTTTGTGGTTGGATTTGCATGCGTCTCATAATCTCTTGAAATTGAGCCTTCTCGCATGTCCTTTTTTTCTTCAAACTGTGAGTACAGCTTACCTCTTCAAATTGTTTTCTTGAAGTGTGTGTGACATTTAGAAATATTTTGGCCATTACCTCCCTCAAGACATTTTGAGATCAGGTTTCATTGACAGCCCTCCAGTATTGGTGCATATGAAGTGACCCTAAGTACCGGTTTTAAAGCTGCTTTTGCAGGTAACGGCCAGAGGGCGGCAGCATTTCTGCTTTTCCCAATCTGGTAACTAGGGAAACAGACCATCCTGGCAGTGGTGTTCCTCGGTTATATATTAGAGTGGAATGTGCCCCCAAAAGCTGATGTCTCCTTACTTGTGTTTGCTTTATGAATTGAATTTATAGTTTTCTTATTGGAGTCATATTCCATTGCGAACATGGACTACTTCTTCTTTGTGCATTCCTCTGTTGATGGACATTTTTGTAGCTTCCAAGTATTGGCTATGTTAAATATTGCTGTAGTGCACTATTGCCAGCCTGTGTCTTTTTTTTGGCTGTACGTGGGCCTCTCGTTGCCGTGGACCCTGCCATTGCAGAGCACAGGCTCCGGACATGCAGGCCCAGCAGCCATAGCTCACGGGACCGGCCGCTCTACGGCATGTGGGATCTTCTGGAACCGGGGTATGAACCCGTGTCCCCTGTATTGGCAGGTTGACTCTGAACCACTGCGCCACCAGTGAAGCCCAGCCTGTGTCTTTTTGATTCTCATCCCCTCAGGCGATAGGCCCAGCAGTGGGCATGCTTGATTGAAATGTAGCTCAGTATTTACCTTTACAAGGCACCTCATTTTTGTTTTCATTACTGGCTCTTACAATGTCCCACGTTGAACCAAGGGTAGGCATTTCTCCAAAACCCCTTCAGCATTTATTGTTTGCAGAATTTTTGCTGATGGGCATTCTGACTGGTGTGAGCTGATAGGTTTATGTCATTTGGATTTGCATATCTTTAATTATTCCTAATGTTCAGCCTTTTTCCATGCCTTTTAAAATTTCTTGTACAGAAAAACAGAAAAAAACGGAGAGTACAATTAACCTCTTGAAATAGTCTTCTTGGATGGTTGCCCTCTTTTGAATTTATTGGTCAAATTTCGACCCCAGGATTGTTTTGGAGGGCAGGTGTCATTCACAGGCCTGCAATGAGTGTGAATATTTAGTGACCATTAGCACTGGGTTTAAAGCTGCTGTTGTGGGAAATGGCCACAAGGTGGCGGTATTTCTCCATTCCCAAATCTGGTTACTAGGGCAGCAGAGCCTTTCTGGGACCAATGGAATACAGAAGAAGGCATCATTGAAATCTAATACAGAAAACCATGTCCTGGTGGATGGTAGAATGACCAGCAGGGTGTAGGAATTAGGAACTACTGGATGTATATCCTTGGTGACTTCACTGACTGTCCTGACATCCTTTACTAGGTCCTTAGCAGCCCACGGGGCTGACGTGGTCAGGACAATGCCAGATTATGGAGCTCACCTGTGCAACTACGCAGCAGCTCATGGGGCTCTCATGGTCAGGCCACTCCCAGGTTATGGAGCTCACCTGTGCAACTACCCAGCAGCTCATGGGGCTCTCGTGATCAGGCCCCTCCCAGGATACGTAGCTCCCGTGGGCAGGTAGGACAGCAGGGCTGGGAACAGAGGAATCGTAAACATAGCACTCATTTCAGACCACTCCAGATCGCCTGTCTCTCAGAGCTGACACACAGCACCTCAGAGCAGGACTTGAACTAACAAACAGCATCTCCGACAGGTCTGTGACCCTGGGCGTCACTCTGAGCGGCCTCCGTCTGCCTGGTCTTCCAGAGACTTCCACTGCAGATGGGGCACCAGGCCTCTGTCTCCACCCATCACCCCTCCTCTCCCTGACTCCTGGGTTCCTCTCATTAAGAGAGTGTCTTCTTGACGTTGTCTCCCACTCATGGGCCACATAAAATGATTAGAAAACAAGCCGGAGCTGCAGCCCCTTGCCTATCCTGACTCTTAGGAGCCCACAGCTGTTCCTTGGACCTGGCCGGTTCAGCGAGGTCCATTTTCTGCAATGTGAGCCCCTGAGGTTTGAGGATAGGCTGAGCTGGGCAGCCTGACCCTGCCGGCCAGCCCTGCCCAGGTGTGCCTGTGTTGAGGTCAATATAAACACCACTCCAGGCAGCAAGAGGCACTGCAGGTATGCCTGACGCCATATTCTCTGCCCCGTCAGCAGTCTCGGGGCTGTGCTGGTGGGAGGGTGTGAGGGGCCACGGCTTTGTGGGTGGTCCGGTGTGAGTGGGGCTCTGCTGGAGATTCTGCAGGAGTTGCCAGGCTGCCACCTGCTAAAGAAGAGGATGTGTCACCCATACCTTCGGCTGGAATTTCTCCCCGGGCAGAGGTGAGGAAGGAAAGATGCAGTGGGGGCCGGGACAGGAGGGGTATCTCAGGCAGGGAAATGGAAAGCTTCCAGAAGAGCGCCCAGGGCCAGGAGCATTCTGGCTGGCCTGCAGCTACAAAGTCGCCCTGCGGGCTGGCACTGGTGTGGCTCCACGGCCCTTCCTCTAGGCTTACAAGTCCTTGTACATATTCAGGTGTTTTACCTGGGAAGGGAGGGAACAGTTCAGCAGCAGCTGGCCTGGGGCTCCCCTCATGTTTAAGCTCGGACACCTCGGGACGGTCCCCCAGGTTTGCAATGAGGACGTTCCTTGCGGGGGGCCTGCTGGCTGCATGGGAGATGATTCCCCACCTCTGACGAACTTCAGAATTGTTTACCACTGGAGCAAGTGACCTGATAGCGTTTTCCTCTGTATAACTCGTGGGTTCTGTTTTTTTTTCTTTTTTCGTTCAAGGTAGATTTCATTTCTCTTTCATGTATTTATAGATATAAGCATGGAAATCATTCATTCATATAAATATATCTGTGTGAAGGGAGGAACTTTTTTCTGCTTTATTTTTAAATTTTATTTTTTTAATCTTGAAATTTAATTTTATTTATTTTTTATACAGCAGGTTATTATTAGTTATCTATTTTATACATATACATGTATACAGGTCAATCCCAATCTCCCAACTCACCCCACCACCACCACCCCATGCCTTCCCCCGCTTGGTGTCCATACGTTTGTTCTCTACCTCTGTGTCTCTATTTCTGCCCTACAAACCGGTTCATCTCTACCATTTTTTCTAGGTTCCACATATATGCATTAATATACAATATTTGTTTTTCTGTTTCTGACTTTCTTCACTCGGTATGACAGTCTCTAGATCCATCGACGTCTCAACAAATGACCCAGTTTCATTCCTTTGTATGGCTGAGTAATATTCCAATTTATATATGTACCACATCTTTATCCATTCGTCTGTCTGTGGGCATTTAGGTTGCTTCCATTACCTGGCTATTGTAAATAGTGCTGCAATGAACATTGTGGTGAATGTGTCTTTGATTTATGGGTTCCTCTGGGTATCTGTCCAGAAGTGGGATTGCTGGATCCTATGGTAATTCTATTTTTAAGGAACCTCCATACTGTTCTCCATAGTGACTGTATCAATTTACATTCCCACCAATGGTGGAAGAGGGTTCCTTTTGTCCACACCCTCCCCAGCATTTGTTGTTTGTAGATTTTCTGATGATGCCCATTCTAACAGGTGTCAGGTGATACCTCATTGTAGTTTTGATTTGCATTTCTCTAACAATTAGTGATGTTGAGCAGCTTTTCATGTGCGTCTTGTCCATCTCTGCACCTTCTCTGAAGAAATGTCTATTTAGATCTTCTAGCCATTTTTGTATTGGGTAGAAATAGAAATATAAAATAAAATAATAATACTTTTTAATATTAAGCTGCATGAGCTGTTTACATATATTGGAGATTAAACCTTTGTCCATTGATTCGTATGCAAATATTTTCTCCCATTCTGAGGGTTGCCTTTTTCCATTCCCGTATTTTAGCAAAAAAAAAGAAAGAAAGAAAAAGAAGCAGAACAGAGATGTGTATAAAATATGCCTCTTGAAACAGTCGTTTTGAAATATCGACGTCTTTTAAAATTTTGGGTCGATATAAGAACCCAGGATTTGTTTTGAGGGCAGGTGTCATTTACAGGCCTGCAATTATTTTGAATACCAACTGACCATTAGCGCTTGGTTTACAGCTGCTGTTGTGCGAAATGGCCACAAGGTGGCAGCAGTTCTCCTTTACCAAATCTGGTTACTAGGGCAACAGAGCCTCAATGGAAGTCGTGTTCTAGGTTGTAATTTCGAATGGAATGTGCCAGGAAAAAGCCCCTTAAGTTTGTCTCACGACTTCTTGTTCGTTTTTTTAATTTAATTTTAATTTTTTATAACAGCAAGTTTGATTACAATGTTTAGCTTGTTGTATGTGTGCAAGGTGTGGTTCTTTTGCACATATACATATGTCTGTTCTTCCTGGGACCCTTTTCCCATGTACGTTATGACAGAATGTTGAGTAGTCTTCTCTTGGTATTCCGTAGGTGTTTGGTGATTCTATATTTCACCTGTGTTTGTATATGTCTGTTAACCCCAATATCCTAATGTATCCAATCCTCACAGCTTTCCAGTGGTGAAACATAAGTTTTTTTTTTTTTTTTTTTTTTTTTTTTTTTTTTTTTTTTTTGCGGTATGCGGGCCTCTCACTGTTGTGGCCTCCCCCGTTGCGGAGCACTGTGGCCTCCCCCGTTGCGGAGCACAGGCTCCGGACGCGCAGGCTCAGCGGCCATGGCTCACGGGCCCAGCCGCTCCGCGGCATATGGGATCCTCCCAGACCGGGGCACGAACCCGTATCCCCTGCATCGGCAGGCGGACTCTCAACCACTTGCGCCACCAGGGAGGCCCCATAAGTTTGTTTAATGAATCTGTGATTGACCTTCTCTGTGGAAATATCTTCACTGGTATCAAGTTTTAGGTAACACCTATAAGTGATATCATACGATATGTGTCTTTCTCTTTCTGACTTACTACAAGTCACGTGATTACCTCTAGACTCATCTACGGTGCTGCAAATGGCATTGTGTCCTTTTCTTCCTCGGCTAATATTGTGTCTGTACATGTACCAGTTCCTCTCTGTCCACTCATCTGTTCATGGAATTTTTTGGTTGTTTCCATGTCATGGCTAGTGTAATGCTGTGGCAATGCACATTTGCCTGCCTGTGTCTTTCCAATTCTGTCTTCTTAGGGTCTAGGCCCAGGAGTGGGCCTGCTGGATCATATGGTAGCAAAACGTTTACCTTGTAGAGGCACCTCCATTCTGTTCTCATTAGTGTCTCTTACCAGGATACGTCCCACTTAAAGTTGAAGTTATGGTCTTCTCCACAACACCTTCAGCGTTTATTGTTTGTAGTATTTTTGCTGATGTTTATTCTGACGAGTGTGAGCTGATACCACTTTGTGGTTGGATTTGCATGCGTCTCATAATCTCTTGAAATTGAGCCTTCTCGCATGTCCTTTTTTTCTTCAAACTGTGAGTACAGCTTACCTCTTCAAATTGTTTTCTTGAAGTGTGTGTGACATTTAGAAATATTTTGGCCATTACCTCCCTCAAGACATTTTGAGGTCAGGTTTCATTGACAGCCCTCCAGTATTGGTGCATATGAAGTGACCCTAAGTACCGGTTTTAAAGCTGCTTTTGCAGGTAACGGCCAGAGGGCGGCAGCATTTCTGCTTTTCCGAATCTGGTAACTAGGGAAACAGACCATCCTGGCAGTGGTGTTCCTCGGTTATATATTAGAGTGGAATGTGCCCCCAAAAGCTGATGTCTCCTTACTTATGTTTGCTTTATGAATTGAATTTATAGTTTTCTTATTGGAGTCATATTCCATTGCGAACATGGACTACTTCTTCTTTGTGCATTCCTCTGTTGATGGACATTTTTGTAGCTTCCAAGTATTGGCTATGTTAAATATTGGTGTAGTGCACTATTGCCAGGCTGTGTCATTTTTTTGGCTGTACGTGGGCCTCTCGTTGCCGTGGACCCTGCCATTGCAGAGCACAGGCTCCGGACATGCAGGCCCAGCAGCCATAGCTCACGGGACCGGCCGCTCTACGGCATGTGGGATCTTCTGGAACCGGGGTATGAACCCGTGTCCCCTGTATTGGCAGGTTGACTCTGAACCACTGCGCCACCAGTGAAGCCCAGCCTGTGTCTTTTTGATTCTCATCCCCTCAGGCGATAGGCCCAACAGTGGGCATGCTTGATTGAAATGTAGCTCAGTATTTACCTTTACAAGGCACCTCATTTTTGTTTTCATTACTGGCTCTTACAATGTCCCACGTTGAACCAAGGGTAGGCATTTCTCCAAAACCCCTTCAGCATTTATTGTTTGCAGAATTTTTGCTGATGGGCATTCTGACTGGTGTGAGCTGATAGGTTTATGTCATTTGGATTTGCATATCTTTAATAATTCCTAATGTTCAGCCTTTTTCCATGCCTTTTTAAATTTCTTGTACAGAAAAACAGAAAAATACGGAGAGTACAATTAACCTCTTGAAATAGTCTTCTTGGATGGTTGCCCTCTTTTGAATTTATTGGTCAAATTTCGACCCCAGGATTGTTTTGGAGGGCAGGTGTCATTCACAGGCCTGCAATGAGTGTGAATATTTAGTGACCATTAGCACTGGGTTTAAAGCTGCTGTTGTGGGAAATGGCCACAAGGTGGCGGTATTTCTCCATTCCCAAATCTGGTTACTAGGGCAGCAGAGCCTTTCTGGGACCAATGGAATACAGAAGAAGGCATCATTGAAGTCTAATACAGAAAACCATGTCCTGGTGGATGGTAGAATGACCAGCAGGGTGTAGGAATTAGGAACTACTGGATGTATATCCTCGGTGACTTCACTGACTGTCCTGACATCCTTTACTAGGTCCTTAGCAGCCCACGGGGCTGATGTGGTCAGGGCAATGCCAGGTTATGGAGCTCACCTGTGCAACTACGCAGCAGCTCATGGGGCTCTCATGGTCAGGCCACTCCCAGGTTATGGAGCTCACCTGTGCAACTACCCAGCAGCTCATGGGGCTCTCGTGATCAGGCCCCTCCCAGGATACGTAGCTCCCGTGGGCAGGTAGGACAGCAGGGCTGGGAACAGAGGAATCGTACACATAGCACTCATTTCAGACCACTCCAGATCGCCTGTCTCTCAGAGCTGACACACAGCACCTCAGAGCAGGACTCGAACTAACAAACAGCATCTCCGACAGGTCTGTGACCCTGGGCATCACTCTGTGCGGCCTCCGTCTGCCTGGTCTTCCAGAGACTTCCACTGCAGATGGGGCACCAGGCCTCTGTCTCCACCCATCACCCCTCCTCTCCCTGACTCCTGGGTTCCTCTCATTAAGAGAGTGTCTTCTTGACGTTGTCTCCCACTCATGGGCCACATAAAATGATTAGAAAACAAGCCGGAGCTGCAGCCCCTTGTCTATCCTGACTCTTAGGAGCCCACAGCTGTTCCTTGGACCTGGCCGGTTCAGCGAGGTCCATTTTCTGCAATGTGAGCCCCTGAGGTTTGAGGATAGGCTGAGCTGGGCAGCCTGACCCTGCCGGCCAGCCCTGCCCAGGTGTGCCTGTGTTGAGGTCAATATAAACACCACTCCAGGCAGCAAGAGGCACTGCAGGTATGCCTGACGCCATATTCTCTGCCCCGTCAGCAGTCTCGGGGCTGTGCTGGTGGGAGGGTGTGAGGGGCCACGGCTTTGTGGGTGGTCCGGTGTGAGTGGGGCTCTGCTGGAGATTCTGCAGGAGTTGCCAGGCTGCCACCTGCTAAAGAAGAGGATGTGTCACCCATACCTTCGGCTGGAATTTCTCCCCGGGCAGAGGTGAGGAAGGAAAAAAGCAGTGGGGGCTGGGACAGGAGGGGTATCTCAGGCAGGGAAATGGAAAGCTTCCAGAAGAGCTCCCGGGGCCAGGAGCATCCTGGCTGGCCTGCAGGCACCAAGTCGGCCTGCGTGCTGTCGCTGGTGTGGCTCCACGGCCCTTCCTCTAGGCTTTTGAGTCCTTGTACATATTCAGGTGTTTTACCTGGGAAGGGTGGGAACAGTTCAGCAGCAGCTGGCCTGGGGCTCATCTCACGTTTACTCACAGACCCCTCGGCATGGTCCCCCAGCTTTGCATTGAGGACGTTCCTTGTGGGGGGCCTGCTGGCTGCATGGGAGATGATTCCCCACCTCTGACGAACTTCAGAATTGTTTACCACTGGAGCAAGTGCCCTGATAGCGTTTTCCTCTGTATAACTGGTGGGTTCTGGGTTTTTTGTTTTTTTTTTTTTTTGGTTCAAGGTAGATTTCATTTCTCTTTCATGTATTTATAGATATAAGCATGGAAATAATTCATTCATATAAATATATCTGTGTGAAGGGAGGAACTTTTTTCTGCTTTATTTTTAAATTTTATTTTTTTAATCTTGAAATTTAATTTTATTTATTTTTTTATACAGCAGGTTATTATTAGTTATCTATTTTATACATATACATGTATACAGGTCAATCCCAATCTCCCAACTCATCCCACCACCACCAACCCGTGGCTTCCCCCCCTTGGTGTCCATACGTTTGTTCTCTACCTCTGTGTCTCTGTTTCTGCCCTGCAAACCGGTTCATCTCTACCATTTTTCTAGGTTCCACATATATGCATTAATATACAGTATATGTTTTTCTCTTTCTGACTTACTTCACTCTGTATGACAGTCTCTAGATCCATCGACATCTCAACAAATGACCCAGTTTCATTCCTTTGTATGGCTGAGTAGTATTCCATTTTATATATGTACCACATCTTTATCCATTCGTCTGTCTGTGGGCATTTAGGTTGCTTCCATTACGTGGTTATTGTAAATAGTGCTGCAATGAACATTGCGGTGAATGTGTCTTTTGGATTTATGGTTTTCTCTGGGTATATGCCCGGAAGTGGGATTGCTGGATCATATGCTAATTCTATTTTGAGTTTTCAAAGGAACCTCCATACTGCTCTCCATAGTGACTGTATCAATTTACATTCCCACCAATGGTGGAAGAGGATTCCTTTTGTCCACACCCTCCCCAGCATTTGTTGTTTGTAGATTTTCTGATGATGCCCATTCTAACAGGTGAGGTGATATCTCACTGTAGTTTTGATTTGCATTTCTCTAATAATTAGTCATGTTGAGCAGCTTTTCATGTGTGTCTTGTCCATCTCTGCATCTTCTTTGAAGAAATGTCTATTTAGATCTTCTACCCATTTTTGTATTGGGTTGTTTGTTTTATATATATTAAGCTGCATGAGCTGTTTATATATATTGGAGATTAAACCTTTGTCCATTGATTCCTTTGCAAATATTTTCTCCCATTCTGAGGGTTGCCTTTTTCCATTCCCGTATTTTAGAAAAAAAATAAAGAAAAAGAAGCAGAACAGAAATGTGCGTAAAACATGCCTCTGGAAACTGTCGTTTTGAAATATGGACGTCTTTTGAATTTTTTGGTCGATATACGACCCCAGGATTTGTTTTCAGGGCCGGTGTCATTTACAGGCCTGCCAATTACTTTGAATATCTACTGACTATTAGCGCTGGGATTACAGCTGCTGTTGTGTGAAACGGCCACAAGGTGGCAGTATTTCTCCTTTACCAAATCTGGTTACTAGGGCAACAGAGCCTCAGTGGAAGTCGTGTTCTAGGTTGTAATTTAGAATGGAATGTGCCAGGAAAATGCCCCTTATGTTTGTCTCACGGCTTCTTGTTCATTTCTTTAATATAATTTTTATTTTTTATCACAGCCAGTTTTTGATTACAATGTTTGGGTTGTTTTAGGTGTGCAAGATGTGGTTCTTTTACACATATACATATGTCTGTTCTTCCTGGGATCCTTTTCCCATGTACGTTACGACAGAATGCTGAGTAGTCTTCTCTTGGTATTCCGTAGGTGTTTGGTGATTCTATATTTCACCTGTGTTTGTATATGTCGGTTAACCCCAATATCCTAATGTATCCAATCCTCACACCTTTCCATTGGCGAAACATAAGTTTGTTTAATGAATCTGTGATTGCCCTTCTCTGTGGAAATATCTTCACTGGTATCAAGTTTTAGGTAACACCTATAAGTGATATCATACGATATGTGTCTTTCTCTTTCTGACTTACTACAAGTCACGTGATTACCTCTAGACTCATCTACGGTGCTGCAAATGGCATTGTGTCCTTTTTTTCCTTGGCTACTATTCTGTCTGTACATGTACCAGTTCGTCTTTGTCCACTCATCTGTTGATGGACTTTTTGGTTGCTTCCATGTCATGGCTATTGTAATGCTGCGGCAATGCACATTTGCCTGCCTGTGTCTTTCCAATTCTGTCTTCTTAGGGTATAGGCCCAGGAGTGGGCCTGCTGGATCATATGGTAGCAAAATGTTTACCTTGTGGAGGCACCTCCATTCTGTTCTCATTAGTGTCTCTTACCAGGATACGTCCCACTTAAAGTTGAAGTTATGGTCTTCTCCACAACACCTTCAGCGTTTATTGTTTGTAGTATTTTTGCTGACGTTTATTCTGACTAGTGTGAGCTGATACCACTTTGTGGTTGGATTTGCATGCGTCTCATAATCCCTTGAAATTGAGCCTTCTCGCATGTCCTTTTTTTCTTCAAACTGTGAGTACAGCTTACCTCTTCAAATTGTTTTCGTGAAGTGTGTGTGACATTTAGAAATATTTTGGCCATTACCTCCCTCAAGACATTTTGAGGTCAGGTTTCATTGACAGCCCTCCAGTATTGGTGCATATGAAGTGACCCTAAGTACAGGTTTTAAAGCTGCTGTTGCAGGTAATGCCCAGAGGGCGGCAGCATTTCTGCTTTTCCCAATCTGGTAACTAGGGAAACAGACCATCCTGGCAGTGGTGTTCCTCGGTTATATACTAGAGTGGAATGTGCCCCCAAAAGCTGATGTCTCCTTACTTATGTTTGCTTTATGAATTGAATTTATATTTTTCTTATTGGAGTCATATTCCATTGTGTACATGGACCACTTCTTCTTTGTGCATTCCTCTGTTGATGGACATTTTCGTAGCTTCCAAATATTGGCTATGTTAAATGTTCTGTAGTACAGGATTGCCAGCCTGTGTCTTTTTTTTTGGGTCTACGTGGGCCTCTCGTTGCCGTGGACCCTCCCATTGCAGAGCACAGGCTCCGGACACGCAGGCCCAGCAGCCATAGCTCACGGGACCCGCGGCTCCACGGCATGTGGGATCTTCCGGAACCGGGGCATGAACCCGTGTCCCCTGCATTGGCAGGCGGACTCTGAACCACTGCGCCACCAGTGAAGCCCAGCCTGTGTCTTTTTGATTCTCATCCCCTCAGGCGATAGGCCCAGCAGTGGGTATGCTTGATTGAATGGTAGCTCAGTATTTACCTTTCCAAGGCACCTCATTTTTGTTTTCATTACTGGCTCTTACAATGTCCCACGTTGAACCGAGGGTAGGCATTTCTTCCAAACCCTTTCAGCGTTTATTGTTTGCAGGATTTTTGCTGATGGCCATTCTGACTGGTGTGAGCTGATAGGTTTTTGTAATTTGGATTTGCATATCTTTAATTATTCCTAACGTTCAGCCTTTTTCCATGCCTTTTTAAATTTCTTGTACAGAAAAACAGAAAAAAAAACGGAGAGTACAATTAACCTCTTGAAATAGTCTTCTTGGATGGTTGCCCTCTTTTGAATTTTTTGGTCAATTTTCGACCCCAGGATTGTTTTTGAGGGCAGGTGTCATTCACAGGCCTGCAATGAGTGTGAATATTTAGTGACCATTAGCACTGGGTTTAAAGCTGCTGTTGTGGGAAATGGCCACAAGGTGGCGTTAGTTCTCCATTCCCAAATCTGGTTACTAGGGCAGCAGAGCCTTTCTGGGACCAACGGAATACAGAAGAAGGCATCATTGAAGTCTAATACAGAAAACCATGTCATGGTGGATGGTAGAATGACCAGCAGGGTGTAGGAATCAGGAACTACTGGATGTATATCCTCAGTGACTTCACTGACTGTCCTGACATCCTTTACCAGGTCCCCAGCAGCCCACGGGGCTGACGTGGTCAGGGCAATGCCAGGTTATGGAGCTCACCTGCGCAACTACCCAGCAGCCCATGGGGCTCTCGTGGTCAGGCCCCTCCCAGGATATGGGGCTCACCTGGGCAGGTCCCCAGCAGCCCACGGGGCTCTCATGGTCAGGCCCCTCCCAGGTTATGGAGCTCACCTGTGCAACTACCCAGCAGCGCATGGGGCTCTCGTGATCAGGTCCCTCCCAGGATACGTAGCTCCCGTGGGCAGGTAGGACAGCAGGGCTGGGAACACAGGAATCATGCACATAGCCCTCATTTCACAGCATCCCAGATGGCCTGTCTCTCAGAGCTGACACAGAGCACCTCAGAGCAGGACTTGAACTAACAAACAGCATCTCCGACAGGTCTGTGACCCTGGGCGTCACTCTGTGCGGCCTCCCTCTGCCTGGTCTTCCAGAGACTTCCACTGCAGACGGGGACCAGGCCTCTGTCTCCACCCATCACCCCTCCTCTCCCTGACTCCTGGGTTCCTCTCATTAAGAGAGTGTCTTCTTGAAGTTGTCTCCCACTCATGGGCCAGATAAAATGATTAGAAAACAAGCCGGAGCTGCAGCCCCTTGTCTATCCTGACTCTTAGGAGCCCACACCTGTTCCTTGGACCTGGCCAGTTCAGCGAGGTCCATTTTCTGCAATGTGAGCCCCTGAGGTTTGAGGATTGGCTGAGCTGGGCAGCCTGACCCCTGCCGGCCAGCCCTGCCCAGGTGTGCCTGTGTTGAGGTCAATATAAACACCACTCCAGGCAGCAAGAGGCACTGCAGGTATGCCTGACGCCATATTCTCTGCCCCGTCAGCAGTCTCGGGGCTGTGCTGGTGGGAGGGTGTGAGGGGCCACGGCTTTGTGGGTGGTCCGGTGTGAGTGGGGCTCTGCTGGAGATTCTGCAGGAGTTGCCAGGCTGCCACCTGCTAAAGAAGAGGATGTGTCACCCATACCTTCGGCTGGAATTTCTCCCCGGGCAGAGGTGAGGAAGGAAAAAAGCAGTGGGGGCCGGGACAGGAGGGCTATCTCAGGCAGGGAAATGGAAAGCTTCCAGAAGAGCGCCCGGGGCCAGGAGCATCCTGGCTGGCCTGCAGGCACCAAGTCGGCCTGCGTGCTGTCGCTGGTGTGGCTCCACGGCCCTTCCTCTAGGCTTTCGAGTCCTTGTACATATTCAGGTGTTTTACCTGGGAAGGGTGGGAACAGTTCAGCAGCAGCTGGCCTGGGGCTCATCTCACGTTTACTCACAGACCCCTCGGCATGGTCCCCCAGCTTTGCAATGAGGACGTTCCTTGTGGGGGGCCTGCTGGCTGCATGGGAGATGATTCCCCACCTCTGACGAAATTCAGAATTGTTTACCACTGGAGCAAGTGCCCTGATAGCGTTTTCCTCTGTATAACTGGTGCATTCTGGTTTTTTTTTTCTTTTTTGGTTCAAGGTAGATTTCATTTCTCTTTCATGTATTTACAGATATAAGCATGGAAATAATTCATTCATATAAATATATCTGTGTGAAGGGAGGAACTTTTTTCTGCTTTATTTTTAAATTTTATTTTTTTAATCTTGAAATTTAATTTTATTTATTTTTTTATACAGCAGGTTATTATTAGTTATCTATTTTATACATATACATGTATACAGGTCAATCCCAATCTCCCAACTCATCCCACCACCACCAACCCGTGGCTTCCCCCCCTTGGTGTCCATACGTTTGTTCTCTACCTCTGTGTCTCTGTTTCTGCCCTGCAAACCGGTTCATCTCTACCATTTTTCTAGGTTCCACATATATGCATTAATATACAGTATATGTTTTTCTCTTTCTGACTTACTTCACTCTGTATGACAGTCTCTAGATCCATCGACATCTCAACAAATGACCCAGTTTCATTCCTTTGTATGGCTGAGTAGTATTCCATTTTATATATGTACCACATCTTTATCCATTCGTCTGTCTGTGGGCATTTAGGTTGCTTCCATTACGTGGTTATTGTAAATAGTGCTGCAATGAACATTGCGGTGAATGTGTCTTTTGGATTTATGGTTTTCTCTGGGTATATGCCCGGAAGTGGGATTGCTGGATCATATGCTAATTCTATTTTGAGTTTTCAAAGGAACCTCCATACTGCTCTCCATAGTGACTGTATCAATTTACATTCCCACCAATGGTGGAAGAGGGTTCCTTTTGTCCACACCCTCCCCAGCATTTGTTGTTTGTAGATTTTCTGATGATGCCCATTCTAACAGGTGAGGTGATATCTCACTGTAGTTTTGATTTGCATTTCTCTAATAATTAGTCATGTTGAGCAGCTTTTCATGTGTGTCTTGTCCATCTCTGCATCTTCTTTGAAGAAATGTCTATTTAGATCTTCTACCCATTTTTGTATTGGGTTGTTTGTTTTATATATATTAAGCTGCATGAGCTGTTTATATATATTGGAGATTAAACCTTTGTCCATTGATTCCTTTGCAAATATTTTCTCCCATTCTGAGGGTTGCCTTTTTCCATTCCCGTATTTTAGAAAAAAAATAAAGAAAAAGAAGCAGAACAGAAATGTGCGTAAAACATGCCTCTGGAAACTGTCGTTTTGAAATATGGACGTCTTTTGAATTTTTTGGTCGATATACGACCCCAGGATTTGTTTTCAGGGCCGGTGTCATTTACAGGCCTGCCAATTACTTTGAATATCTACTGACTATTAGCGCTGGGATTACAGCTGCTGTTGTGTGAAACGGCCACAAGGTGGCAGTATTTCTCCTTTACCAAATCTGGTTACTAGGGCAACAGAGCCTCAGTGGAAGTCGTGTTCTAGGTTGTAATTTAGAATGGAATGTGCCAGGAAAATGCCCCTTATGTTTGTCTCACGGCTTCTTGTTCATTTCTTTAATATAATTTTTATTTTTTATCACAGCCAGTTTTTGATTACAATGTTTGGGTTGTTTTAGGTGTGCAAGATGTGGTTCTTTTACACATATACATATGTCTGTTCTTCCTGGGATCCTTTTCCCATGTACGTTACGACAGAATGCTGAGTAGTCTTCTCTTGGTATTCCGTAGGTGTTTGGTGATTCTATATTTCACCTGTGTTTGTATATGTCAGTTAACCCCAATATCCTAATGTATCCAATCCTCACACCTTTCCATTGGCGAAACATAAGTTTGTTTAATGAATCTGTGATTGCCCTTCTCTGTGGAAATATCTTCACTGGTATCAAGTTTTAGGTAACACCTATAAGTGATATCATACGATATGTGTCTTTCTCTTTCTGACTTACTACAAGTCACGTGATTACCTCTAGACTCATCTACGGTGCTGCAAATGGCATTGTGTCCTTTTCTTCCTCGGCTAATATTGTGTCTGTACATGTACCAGTTCCTCTCTGTCCACTCATCTGTTCATGGAATTTTTTGGTTGTTTCCATGTCATGGCTAGTGTAATGCTGTGGCAATGCACATTTGCCTGCCTGTGTCTTTCCAATTCTGTCTTCTTAGGGTCTAGGCCCAGGAGTGGGCCTGCTGGATCATATGGTAGCAAAACGTTTACCTTGTAGAGGCACCTCCATTCTGTTCTCATTAGTGTCTCTTACCAGGATACGTCCCACTTAAAGTTGAAGTTATGGTCTTCTCCACAACACCTTCAGCGTTTATTGTTTGTAGTATTTTTGCTGATGTTTATTCTGACGAGTGTGAGCTGATACCACTTTGTGGTTGGATTTGCATGCGTCTCATAATCTCTTGAAATTGAGCCTTCTCGCATGTCCTTTTTTTCTTCAAACTGTGAGTACAGCTTACCTCTTCAAATTGTTTTCTTGAAGTGTGTGTGACATTTAGAAATATTTTGGCCATTACCTCCCTCAAGACATTTTGAGATCAGGTTTCATTGACAGCCCTCCAGTATTGGTGCATATGAAGTGACCCTAAGTACCGGTTTTAAAGCTGCTTTTGCAGGTAACGGCCAGAGGGCGGCAGCATTTCTGCTTTTCCCAATCTGGTAACTAGGGAAACAGACCATCCTGGCAGTGGTGTTCCTCGGTTATATATTAGAGTGGAATGTGCCCCCAAAAGCTGATGTCTCCTTACTTGTGTTTGCTTTATGAATTGAATTTATAGTTTTCTTATTGGAGTCATATTCCATTGCGAACATGGACTACTTCTTCTTTGTGCATTCCTCTGTTGATGGACATTTTTGTAGCTTCCAAGTATTGGCTATGTTAAATATTGCTGTAGTGCACTATTGCCAGCCTGTGTCTTTTTTTTGGCTGTACGTGGGCCTCTCGTTGCCGTGGACCCTGCCATTGCAGAGCACAGGCTCCGGACATGCAGGCCCAGCAGCCATAGCTCACGGGACCGGCCGCTCTACGGCATGTGGGATCTTCTGGAACCGGGGTATGAACCCGTGTCCCCTGTATTGGCAGGTTGACTCTGAACCACTGCGCCACCAGTGAAGCCCAGCCTGTGTCTTTTTGATTCTCATCCCCTCAGGCGATAGGCCCAGCAGTGGGCATGCTTGATTGAAATGTAGCTCAGTATTTACCTTTACAAGGCACCTCATTTTTGTTTTCATTACTGGCTCTTACAATGTCCCACGTTGAACCAAGGGTAGGCATTTCTCCAAAACCCCTTCAGCATTTATTGTTTGCAGAATTTTTGCTGATGGGCATTCTGACTGGTGTGAGCTGATAGGTTTATGTCATTTGGATTTGCATATCTTTAATTATTCCTAATGTTCAGCCTTTTTCCATGCCTTTTAAAATTTCTTGTACAGAAAAACAGAAAAAAACGGAGAGTACAATTAACCTCTTGAAATAGTCTTCTTGGATGGTTGCCCTCTTTTGAATTTATTGGTCAAATTTCGACCCCAGGATTGTTTTGGAGGGCAGGTGTCATTCACAGGCCTGCAATGAGTGTGAATATTTAGTGACCATTAGCACTGGGTTTAAAGCTGCTGTTGTGGGAAATGGCCACAAGGTGGCGGTATTTCTCCATTCCCAAATCTGGTTACTAGGGCAGCAGAGCCTTTCTGGGACCAATGGAATACAGAAGAAGGCATCATTGAAATCTAATACAGAAAACCATGTCCTGGTGGATGGTAGAATGACCAGCAGGGTGTAGGAATTAGGAACTACTGGATGTATATCCTTGGTGACTTCACTGACTGTCCTGACATCCTTTACTAGGTCCTTAGCAGCCCACGGGGCTGACGTGGTCAGGACAATGCCAGATTATGGAGCTCACCTGTGCAACTACGCAGCAGCTCATGGGGCTCTCATGGTCAGGCCACTCCCAGGTTATGGAGCTCACCTGTGCAACTACCCAGCAGCTCATGGGGCTCTCGTGATCAGGCCCCTCCCAGGATACGTAGCTCCCGTGGGCAGGTAGGACAGCAGGGCTGGGAACAGAGGAATCGTAAACATAGCACTCATTTCAGACCACTCCAGATCGCCTGTCTCTCAGAGCTGACACACAGCACCTCAGAGCAGGACTTGAACTAACAAACAGCATCTCCGACAGGTCTGTGACCCTGGGCGTCACTCTGAGCGGCCTCCGTCTGCCTGGTCTTCCAGAGACTTCCACTGCAGATGGGGCACCAGGCCTCTGTCTCCACCCATCACCCCTCCTCTCCCTGACTCCTGGGTTCCTCTCATTAAGAGAGTGTCTTCTTGACGTTGTCTCCCACTCATGGGCCACATAAAATGATTAGAAAACAAGCCGGAGCTGCAGCCCCTTGCCTATCCTGACTCTTAGGAGCCCACAGCTGTTCCTTGGACCTGGCCGGTTCAGCGAGGTCCATTTTCTGCAATGTGAGCCCCTGAGGTTTGAGGATAGGCTGAGCTGGGCAGCCTGACCCTGCCGGCCAGCCCTGCCCAGGTGTGCCTGTGTTGAGGTCAATATAAACACCACTCCAGGCAGCAAGAGGCACTGCAGGTATGCCTGACGCCATATTCTCTGCCCCGTCAGCAGTCTCGGGGCTGTGCTGGTGGGAGGGTGTGAGGGGCCACGGCTTTGTGGGTGGTCCGGTGTGAGTGGGGCTCTGCTGGAGATTCTGCAGGAGTTGCCAGGCTGCCACCTGCTAAAGAAGAGGATGTGTCACCCATACCTTCGGCTGGAATTTCTCCCCGGGCAGAGGTGAGGAAGGAAAGATGCAGTGGGGGCCGGGACAGGAGGGGTATCTCAGGCAGGGAAATGGAAAGCTTCCAGAAGAGCGCCCAGGGCCAGGAGCATTCTGGCTGGCCTGCAGCTACAAAGTCGCCCTGCGGGCTGGCACTGGTGTGGCTCCACGGCCCTTCCTCTAGGCTTACAAGTCCTTGTACATATTCAGGTGTTTTACCTGGGAAGGGAGGGAACAGTTCAGCAGCAGCTGGCCTGGGGCTCCCCTCATGTTTAAGCTCGGACACCTCGGGACGGTCCCCCAGGTTTGCAATGAGGACGTTCCTTGCGGGGGGCCTGCTGGCTGCATGGGAGATGATTCCCCACCTCTGACGAACTTCAGAATTGTTTACCACTGGAGCAAGTGACCTGATAGCGTTTTCCTCTGTATAACTCGTGGGTTCTGTTTTTTTTTCTTTTTTCGTTCAAGGTAGATTTCATTTCTCTTTCATGTATTTATAGATATAAGCATGGAAATCATTCATTCATATAAATATATCTGTGTGAAGGGAGGAACTTTTTTCTGCTTTATTTTTAAATTTTATTTTTTTAATCTTGAAATTTAATTTTATTTATTTTTTATACAGCAGGTTATTATTAGTTATCTATTTTATACATATACATGTATACAGGTCAATCCCAATCTCCCAACTCACCCCACCACCACCACCCCATGCCTTCCCCCGCTTGGTGTCCATACGTTTGTTCTCTACCTCTGTGTCTCTATTTCTGCCCTACAAACCGGTTCATCTCTACCATTTTTTCTAGGTTCCACATATATGCATTAATATACAATATTTGTTTTTCTGTTTCTGACTTTCTTCACTCGGTATGACAGTCTCTAGATCCATCGACGTCTCAACAAATGACCCAGTTTCATTCCTTTGTATGGCTGAGTAATATTCCAATTTATATATGTACCACATCTTTATCCATTCGTCTGTCTGTGGGCATTTAGGTTGCTTCCATTACCTGGCTATTGTAAATAGTGCTGCAATGAACATTGTGGTGAATGTGTCTTTGATTTATGGGTTCCTCTGGGTATCTGTCCAGAAGTGGGATTGCTGGATCCTATGGTAATTCTATTTTTAAGGAACCTCCATACTGTTCTCCATAGTGACTGTATCAATTTACATTCCCACCAATGGTGGAAGAGGGTTCCTTTTGTCCACACCCTCCCCAGCATTTGTTGTTTGTAGATTTTCTGATGATGCCCATTCTAACAGGTGTCAGGTGATACCTCATTGTAGTTTTGATTTGCATTTCTCTAACAATTAGTGATGTTGAGCAGCTTTTCATGTGCGTCTTGTCCATCTCTGCACCTTCTCTGAAGAAATGTCTATTTAGATCTTCTAGCCATTTTTGTATTGGGTAGAAATAGAAATATAAAATAAAATAATAATACTTTTTAATATTAAGCTGCATGAGCTGTTTACATATATTGGAGATTAAACCTTTGTCCATTGATTCGTATGCAAATATTTTCTCCCATTCTGAGGGTTGCCTTTTTCCATTCCCGTATTTTAGCAAAAAAAAAGAAAGAAAGAAAAAGAAGCAGAACAGAGATGTGTATAAAATATGCCTCTTGAAACAGTCGTTTTGAAATATCGACGTCTTTTAAAATTTTGGGTCGATATAAGAACCCAGGATTTGTTTTGAGGGCAGGTGTCATTTACAGGCCTGCAATTATTTTGAATACCAACTGACCATTAGCGCTTGGTTTACAGCTGCTGTTGTGCGAAATGGCCACAAGGTGGCAGCAGTTCTCCTTTACCAAATCTGGTTACTAGGGCAACAGAGCCTCAATGGAAGTCGTGTTCTAGGTTGTAATTTCGAATGGAATGTGCCAGGAAAAAGCCCCTTAAGTTTGTCTCACGACTTCTTGTTCGTTTTTTTAATTTAATTTTAATTTTTTATAACAGCAAGTTTGATTACAATGTTTAGCTTGTTGTATGTGTGCAAGGTGTGGTTCTTTTGCACATATACATATGTCTGTTCTTCCTGGGACCCTTTTCCCATGTACGTTATGACAGAATGTTGAGTAGTCTTCTCTTGGTATTCCGTAGGTGTTTGGTGATTCTATATTTCACCTGTGTTTGTATATGTCTGTTAACCCCAATATCCTAATGTATCCAATCCTCACAGCTTTCCAGTGGTGAAACATAAGTTTGTTTAATGAATCTGTGATTGACCTTCTCTGTGGAAATATCTTCACTGGTATCAAGTTTTAGGTAACACCTATAAGTGATATCATACGATATGTGTCTTTCTCTTTCTGACTTACTACAAGTCACGTGATTACCTCTAGACTCATCTACGGTGCTGCAAATGGCATTGTGTCCTTTTCTTCCTCGGCTAATATTGTGTCTGTACATGTACCAGTTCCTCTCTGTCCACTCATCTGTTCATGGAATTTTTTGGTTGTTTCCATGTCATGGCTAGTGTAATGCTGTGGCAATGCACATTTGCCTGCCTGTGTCTTTCCAATTCTGTCTTCTTAGGGTCTAGGCCCAGGAGTGGGCCTGCTGGATCATATGGTAGCAAAACGTTTACCTTGTAGAGGCACCTCCATTCTGTTCTCATTAGTGTCTCTTACCAGGATACGTCCCACTTAAAGTTGAAGTTATGGTCTTCTCCACAACACCTTCAGCGTTTATTGTTTGTAGTATTTTTGCTGATGTTTATTCTGACGAGTGTGAGCTGATACCACTTTGTGGTTGGATTTGCATGCGTCTCATAATCTCTTGAAATTGAGCCTTCTCGCATGTCCTTTTTTTCTTCAAACTGTGAGTACAGCTTACCTCTTCAAATTGTTTTCTTGAAGTGTGTGTGACATTTAGAAATATTTTGGCCATTACCTCCCTCAAGACATTTTGAGGTCAGGTTTCATTGACAGCCCTCCAGTATTGGTGCATATGAAGTGACCCTAAGTACCGGTTTTAAAGCTGCTTTTGCAGGTAACGGCCAGAGGGCGGCAGCATTTCTGCTTTTCCGAATCTGGTAACTAGGGAAACAGACCATCCTGGCAGTGGTGTTCCTCGGTTATATATTAGAGTGGAATGTGCCCCCAAAAGCTGATGTCTCCTTACTTATGTTTGCTTTATGAATTGAATTTATAGTTTTCTTATTGGAGTCATATTCCATTGCGAACATGGACTACTTCTTCTTTGTGCATTCCTCTGTTGATGGACATTTTTGTAGCTTCCAAGTATTGGCTATGTTAAATATTGGTGTAGTGCACTATTGCCAGGCTGTGTCATTTTTTTGGCTGTACGTGGGCCTCTCGTTGCCGTGGACCCTGCCATTGCAGAGCACAGGCTCCGGACATGCAGGCCCAGCAGCCATAGCTCACGGGACCGGCCGCTCTACGGCATGTGGGATCTTCTGGAACCGGGGTATGAACCCGTGTCCCCTGTATTGGCAGGTTGACTCTGAACCACTGCGCCACCAGTGAAGCCCAGCCTGTGTCTTTTTGATTCTCATCCCCTCAGGCGATAGGCCCAACAGTGGGCATGCTTGATTGAAATGTAGCTCAGTATTTACCTTTACAAGGCACCTCATTTTTGTTTTCATTACTGGCTCTTACAATGTCCCACGTTGAACCAAGGGTAGGCATTTCTCCAAAACCCCTTCAGCATTTATTGTTTGCAGAATTTTTGCTGATGGGCATTCTGACTGGTGTGAGCTGATAGGTTTATGTCATTTGGATTTGCATATCTTTAATAATTCCTAATGTTCAGCCTTTTTCCATGCCTTTTTAAATTTCTTGTACAGAAAAACAGAAAAATACGGAGAGTACAATTAACCTCTTGAAATAGTCTTCTTGGATGGTTGCCCTCTTTTGAATTTATTGGTCAAATTTCGACCCCAGGATTGTTTTGGAGGGCAGGTGTCATTCACAGGCCTGCAATGAGTGTGAATATTTAGTGACCATTAGCACTGGGTTTAAAGCTGCTGTTGTGGGAAATGGCCACAAGGTGGCGGTATTTCTCCATTCCCAAATCTGGTTACTAGGGCAGCAGAGCCTTTCTGGGACCAATGGAATACAGAAGAAGGCATCATTGAAGTCTAATACAGAAAACCATGTCCTGGTGGATGGTAGAATGACCAGCAGGGTGTAGGAATTAGGAACTACTGGATGTATATCCTCGGTGACTTCACTGACTGTCCTGACATCCTTTACTAGGTCCTTAGCAGCCCACGGGGCTGATGTGGTCAGGGCAATGCCAGGTTATGGAGCTCACCTGTGCAACTACGCAGCAGCTCATGGGGCTCTCATGGTCAGGCCACTCCCAGGTTATGGAGCTCACCTGTGCAACTACCCAGCAGCTCATGGGGCTCTCGTGATCAGGCCCCTCCCAGGATACGTAGCTCCCGTGGGCAGGTAGGACAGCAGGGCTGGGAACAGAGGAATCGTACACATAGCACTCATTTCAGACCACTCCAGATCGCCTGTCTCTCAGAGCTGACACACAGCACCTCAGAGCAGGACTCGAACTAACAAACAGCATCTCCGACAGGTCTGTGACCCTGGGCATCACTCTGTGCGGCCTCCGTCTGCCTGGTCTTCCAGAGACTTCCACTGCAGATGGGGCACCAGGCCTCTGTCTCCACCCATCACCCCTCCTCTCCCTGACTCCTGGGTTCCTCTCATTAAGAGAGTGTCTTCTTGACGTTGTCTCCCACTCATGGGCCACATAAAATGATTAGAAAACAAGCCGGAGCTGCAGCCCCTTGTCTATCCTGACTCTTAGGAGCCCACAGCTGTTCCTTGGACCTGGCCGGTTCAGCGAGGTCCATTTTCTGCAATGTGAGCCCCTGAGGTTTGAGGATAGGCTGAGCTGGGCAGCCTGACCCTGCCGGCCAGCCCTGCCCAGGTGTGCCTGTGTTGAGGTCAATATAAACACCACTCCAGGCAGCAAGAGGCACTGCAGGTATGCCTGACGCCATATTCTCTGCCCCGTCAGCAGTCTCGGGGCTGTGCTGGTGGGAGGGTGTGAGGGGCCACGGCTTTGTGGGTGGTCCGGTGTGAGTGGGGCTCTGCTGGAGATTCTGCAGGAGTTGCCAGGCTGCCACCTGCTAAAGAAGAGGATGTGTCACCCATACCTTCGGCTGGAATTTCTCCCCGGGCAGAGGTGAGGAAGGAAAAAAGCAGTGGGGGCTGGGACAGGAGGGGTATCTCAGGCAGGGAAATGGAAAGCTTCCAGAAGAGCTCCCGGGGCCAGGAGCATCCTGGCTGGCCTGCAGGCACCAAGTCGGCCTGCGTGCTGTCGCTGGTGTGGCTCCACGGCCCTTCCTCTAGGCTTTTGAGTCCTTGTACATATTCAGGTGTTTTACCTGGGAAGGGTGGGAACAGTTCAGCAGCAGCTGGCCTGGGGCTCATCTCACGTTTACTCACAGACCCCTCGGCATGGTCCCCCAGCTTTGCATTGAGGACGTTCCTTGTGGGGGGCCTGCTGGCTGCATGGGAGATGATTCCCCACCTCTGACGAACTTCAGAATTGTTTACCACTGGAGCAAGTGCCCTGATAGCGTTTTCCTCTGTATAACTGGTGGGTTCTGGGTTTTTTGTTTTTTTTTTTTTTTGGTTCAAGGTAGATTTCATTTCTCTTTCATGTATTTATAGATATAAGCATGGAAATAATTCATTCATATAAATATATCTGTGTGAAGGGAGGAACTTTTTTCTGCTTTATTTTTAAATTTTATTTTTTTAATCTTGAAATTTAATTTTATTTATTTTTTTATACAGCAGGTTATTATTAGTTATCTATTTTATACATATACATGTATACAGGTCAATCCCAATCTCCCAACTCATCCCACCACCACCAACCCGTGGCTTCCCCCCCTTGGTGTCCATACGTTTGTTCTCTACCTCTGTGTCTCTGTTTCTGCCCTGCAAACCGGTTCATCTCTACCATTTTTCTAGGTTCCACATATATGCATTAATATACAGTATATGTTTTTCTCTTTCTGACTTACTTCACTCTGTATGACAGTCTCTAGATCCATCGACATCTCAACAAATGACCCAGTTTCATTCCTTTGTATGGCTGAGTAGTATTCCATTTTATATATGTACCACATCTTTATCCATTCGTCTGTCTGTGGGCATTTAGGTTGCTTCCATTACGTGGTTATTGTAAATAGTGCTGCAATGAACATTGCGGTGAATGTGTCTTTTGGATTTATGGTTTTCTCTGGGTATATGCCCGGAAGTGGGATTGCTGGATCATATGCTAATTCTATTTTGAGTTTTCAAAGGAACCTCCATACTGCTCTCCATAGTGACTGTATCAATTTACATTCCCACCAATGGTGGAAGAGGATTCCTTTTGTCCACACCCTCCCCAGCATTTGTTGTTTGTAGATTTTCTGATGATGCCCATTCTAACAGGTGAGGTGATATCTCACTGTAGTTTTGATTTGCATTTCTCTAATAATTAGTCATGTTGAGCAGCTTTTCATGTGTGTCTTGTCCATCTCTGCATCTTCTTTGAAGAAATGTCTATTTAGATCTTCTACCCATTTTTGTATTGGGTTGTTTGTTTTATATATATTAAGCTGCATGAGCTGTTTATATATATTGGAGATTAAACCTTTGTCCATTGATTCCTTTGCAAATATTTTCTCCCATTCTGAGGGTTGCCTTTTTCCATTCCCGTATTTTAGAAAAAAAATAAAGAAAAAGAAGCAGAACAGAAATGTGCGTAAAACATGCCTCTGGAAACTGTCGTTTTGAAATATGGACGTCTTTTGAATTTTTTGGTCGATATACGACCCCAGGATTTGTTTTCAGGGCCGGTGTCATTTACAGGCCTGCCAATTACTTTGAATATCTACTGACTATTAGCGCTGGGATTACAGCTGCTGTTGTGTGAAACGGCCACAAGGTGGCAGTATTTCTCCTTTACCAAATCTGGTTACTAGGGCAACAGAGCCTCAGTGGAAGTCGTGTTCTAGGTTGTAATTTAGAATGGAATGTGCCAGGAAAATGCCCCTTATGTTTGTCTCACGGCTTCTTGTTCATTTCTTTAATATAATTTTTATTTTTTATCACAGCCAGTTTTTGATTACAATGTTTGGGTTGTTTTAGGTGTGCAAGATGTGGTTCTTTTACACATATACATATGTCTGTTCTTCCTGGGATCCTTTTCCCATGTACGTTACGACAGAATGCTGAGTAGTCTTCTCTTGGTATTCCGTAGGTGTTTGGTGATTCTATATTTCACCTGTGTTTGTATATGTCGGTTAACCCCAATATCCTAATGTATCCAATCCTCACACCTTTCCATTGGCGAAACATAAGTTTGTTTAATGAATCTGTGATTGCCCTTCTCTGTGGAAATATCTTCACTGGTATCAAGTTTTAGGTAACACCTATAAGTGATATCATACGATATGTGTCTTTCTCTTTCTGACTTACTACAAGTCACGTGATTACCTCTAGACTCATCTACGGTGCTGCAAATGGCATTGTGTCCTTTTTTTCCTTGGCTACTATTCTGTCTGTACATGTACCAGTTCGTCTTTGTCCACTCATCTGTTGATGGACTTTTTGGTTGCTTCCATGTCATGGCTATTGTAATGCTGCGGCAATGCACATTTGCCTGCCTGTGTCTTTCCAATTCTGTCTTCTTAGGGTATAGGCCCAGGAGTGGGCCTGCTGGATCATATGGTAGCAAAATGTTTACCTTGTGGAGGCACCTCCATTCTGTTCTCATTAGTGTCTCTTACCAGGATACGTCCCACTTAAAGTTGAAGTTATGGTCTTCTCCACAACACCTTCAGCGTTTATTGTTTGTAGTATTTTTGCTGACGTTTATTCTGACTAGTGTGAGCTGATACCACTTTGTGGTTGGATTTGCATGCGTCTCATAATCCCTTGAAATTGAGCCTTCTCGCATGTCCTTTTTTTCTTCAAACTGTGAGTACAGCTTACCTCTTCAAATTGTTTTCGTGAAGTGTGTGTGACATTTAGAAATATTTTGGCCATTACCTCCCTCAAGACATTTTGAGGTCAGGTTTCATTGACAGCCCTCCAGTATTGGTGCATATGAAGTGACCCTAAGTACAGGTTTTAAAGCTGCTGTTGCAGGTAATGCCCAGAGGGCGGCAGCATTTCTGCTTTTCCCAATCTGGTAACTAGGGAAACAGACCATCCTGGCAGTGGTGTTCCTCGGTTATATACTAGAGTGGAATGTGCCCCCAAAAGCTGATGTCTCCTTACTTATGTTTGCTTTATGAATTGAATTTATATTTTTCTTATTGGAGTCATATTCCATTGTGTACATGGACCACTTCTTCTTTGTGCATTCCTCTGTTGATGGACATTTTCGTAGCTTCCAAATATTGGCTATGTTAAATGTTCTGTAGTACAGGATTGCCAGCCTGTGTCTTTTTTTTTGGGTCTACGTGGGCCTCTCGTTGCCGTGGACCCTCCCATTGCAGAGCACAGGCTCCGGACACGCAGGCCCAGCAGCCATAGCTCACGGGACCCGCGGCTCCACGGCATGTGGGATCTTCCGGAACCGGGGCATGAACCCGTGTCCCCTGCATTGGCAGGCGGACTCTGAACCACTGCGCCACCAGTGAAGCCCAGCCTGTGTCTTTTTGATTCTCATCCCCTCAGGCGATAGGCCCAGCAGTGGGTATGCTTGATTGAATGGTAGCTCAGTATTTACCTTTCCAAGGCACCTCATTTTTGTTTTCATTACTGGCTCTTACAATGTCCCACGTTGAACCGAGGGTAGGCATTTCTTCCAAACCCTTTCAGCGTTTATTGTTTGCAGGATTTTTGCTGATGGCCATTCTGACTGGTGTGAGCTGATAGGTTTTTGTAATTTGGATTTGCATATCTTTAATTATTCCTAACGTTCAGCCTTTTTCCATGCCTTTTTAAATTTCTTGTACAGAAAAACAGAAAAAAAAACGGAGAGTACAATTAACCTCTTGAAATAGTCTTCTTGGATGGTTGCCCTCTTTTGAATTTTTTGGTCAATTTTCGACCCCAGGATTGTTTTTGAGGGCAGGTGTCATTCACAGGCCTGCAATGAGTGTGAATATTTAGTGACCATTAGCACTGGGTTTAAAGCTGCTGTTGTGGGAAATGGCCACAAGGTGGCGTTAGTTCTCCATTCCCAAATCTGGTTACTAGGGCAGCAGAGCCTTTCTGGGACCAACGGAATACAGAAGAAGGCATCATTGAAGTCTAATACAGAAAACCATGTCATGGTGGATGGTAGAATGACCAGCAGGGTGTAGGAATCAGGAACTACTGGATGTATATCCTCAGTGACTTCACTGACTGTCCTGACATCCTTTACCAGGTCCCCAGCAGCCCACGGGGCTGACGTGGTCAGGGCAATGCCAGGTTATGGAGCTCACCTGCGCAACTACCCAGCAGCCCATGGGGCTCTCGTGGTCAGGCCCCTCCCAGGATATGGGGCTCACCTGGGCAGGTCCCCAGCAGCCCACGGGGCTCTCATGGTCAGGCCCCTCCCAGGTTATGGAGCTCACCTGTGCAACTACCCAGCAGCGCATGGGGCTCTCGTGATCAGGTCCCTCCCAGGATACGTAGCTCCCGTGGGCAGGTAGGACAGCAGGGCTGGGAACACAGGAATCATGCACATAGCCCTCATTTCACAGCATCCCAGATGGCCTGTCTCTCAGAGCTGACACAGAGCACCTCAGAGCAGGACTTGAACTAACAAACAGCATCTCCGACAGGTCTGTGACCCTGGGCGTCACTCTGTGCGGCCTCCCTCTGCCTGGTCTTCCAGAGACTTCCACTGCAGACGGGGACCAGGCCTCTGTCTCCACCCATCACCCCTCCTCTCCCTGACTCCTGGGTTCCTCTCATTAAGAGAGTGTCTTCTTGAAGTTGTCTCCCACTCATGGGCCAGATAAAATGATTAGAAAACAAGCCGGAGCTGCAGCCCCTTGTCTATCCTGACTCTTAGGAGCCCACACCTGTTCCTTGGACCTGGCCAGTTCAGCGAGGTCCATTTTCTGCAATGTGAGCCCCTGAGGTTTGAGGATTGGCTGAGCTGGGCAGCCTGACCCCTGCCGGCCAGCCCTGCCCAGGTGTGCCTGTGTTGAGGTCAATATAAACACCACTCCAGGCAGCAAGAGGCACTGCAGGTATGCCTGACGCCATATTCTCTGCCCCGTCAGCAGTCTCGGGGCTGTGCTGGTGGGAGGGTGTGAGGGGCCACGGCTTTGTGGGTGGTCCGGTGTGAGTGGGGCTCTGCTGGAGATTCTGCAGGAGTTGCCAGGCTGCCACCTGCTAAAGAAGAGGATGTGTCACCCATACCTTCGGCTGGAATTTCTCCCCGGGCAGAGGTGAGGAAGGAAAAAAGCAGTGGGGGCCGGGACAGGAGGGCTATCTCAGGCAGGGAAATGGAAAGCTTCCAGAAGAGCGCCCGGGGCCAGGAGCATCCTGGCTGGCCTGCAGGCACCAAGTCGGCCTGCGTGCTGTCGCTGGTGTGGCTCCACGGCCCTTCCTCTAGGCTTTCGAGTCCTTGTACATATTCAGGTGTTTTACCTGGGAAGGGTGGGAACAGTTCAGCAGCAGCTGGCCTGGGGCTCATCTCACGTTTACTCACAGACCCCTCGGCATGGTCCCCCAGCTTTGCAATGAGGACGTTCCTTGTGGGGGGCCTGCTGGCTGCATGGGAGATGATTCCCCACCTCTGACGAAATTCAGAATTGTTTACCACTGGAGCAAGTGCCCTGATAGCGTTTTCCTCTGTATAACTGGTGCATTCTGGTTTTTTTTTTCTTTTTTGGTTCAAGGTAGATTTCATTTCTCTTTCATGTATTTACAGATATAAGCATGGAAATAATTCATTCATATAAATATATCTGTGTGAAGGGAGGAACTTTTTTCTGCTTTATTTTTAAATTTTATTTTTTTAATCTTGAAATTTAATTTTATTTATTTTTTTATACAGCAGGTTATTATTAGTTATCTATTTTATACATATACATGTATACAGGTCAATCCCAATCTCCCAACTCATCCCACCACCACCAACCCGTGGCTTCCCCCCCTTGGTGTCCATACGTTTGTTCTCTACCTCTGTGTCTCTGTTTCTGCCCTGCAAACCGGTTCATCTCTACCATTTTTCTAGGTTCCACATATATGCATTAATATACAGTATATGTTTTTCTCTTTCTGACTTACTTCACTCTGTATGACAGTCTCTAGATCCATCGACATCTCAACAAATGACCCAGTTTCATTCCTTTGTATGGCTGAGTAGTATTCCATTTTATATATGTACCACATCTTTATCCATTCGTCTGTCTGTGGGCATTTAGGTTGCTTCCATTACGTGGTTATTGTAAATAGTGCTGCAATGAACATTGCGGTGAATGTGTCTTTTGGATTTATGGTTTTCTCTGGGTATATGCCCGGAAGTGGGATTGCTGGATCATATGCTAATTCTATTTTGAGTTTTCAAAGGAACCTCCATACTGCTCTCCATAGTGACTGTATCAATTTACATTCCCACCAATGGTGGAAGAGGGTTCCTTTTGTCCACACCCTCCCCAGCATTTGTTGTTTGTAGATTTTCTGATGATGCCCATTCTAACAGGTGAGGTGATATCTCACTGTAGTTTTGATTTGCATTTCTCTAATAATTAGTCATGTTGAGCAGCTTTTCATGTGTGTCTTGTCCATCTCTGCATCTTCTTTGAAGAAATGTCTATTTAGATCTTCTACCCATTTTTGTATTGGGTTGTTTGTTTTATATATATTAAGCTGCATGAGCTGTTTATATATATTGGAGATTAAACCTTTGTCCATTGATTCCTTTGCAAATATTTTCTCCCATTCTGAGGGTTGCCTTTTTCCATTCCCGTATTTTAGAAAAAAAATAAAGAAAAAGAAGCAGAACAGAAATGTGCGTAAAACATGCCTCTGGAAACTGTCGTTTTGAAATATGGACGTCTTTTGAATTTTTTGGTCGATATACGACCCCAGGATTTGTTTTCAGGGCCGGTGTCATTTACAGGCCTGCCAATTACTTTGAATATCTACTGACTATTAGCGCTGGGATTACAGCTGCTGTTGTGTGAAACGGCCACAAGGTGGCAGTATTTCTCCTTTACCAAATCTGGTTACTAGGGCAACAGAGCCTCAGTGGAAGTCGTGTTCTAGGTTGTAATTTAGAATGGAATGTGCCAGGAAAATGCCCCTTATGTTTGTCTCACGGCTTCTTGTTCATTTCTTTAATATAATTTTTATTTTTTATCACAGCCAGTTTTTGATTACAATGTTTGGGTTGTTTTAGGTGTGCAAGATGTGGTTCTTTTACACATATACATATGTCTGTTCTTCCTGGGATCCTTTTCCCATGTACGTTACGACAGAATGCTGAGTAGTCTTCTCTTGGTATTCCGTAGGTGTTTGGTGATTCTATATTTCACCTGTGTTTGTATATGTCGGTTAACCCCAATATCCTAATGTATCCAATCCTCACACCTTTCCATTGGCGAAACATAAGTTTGTTTAATGAATCTGTGATTGCCCTTCTCTGTGGAAATATCTTCACTGGTATCAAGTTTTAGGTAACACCTATAAGTGATATCATACGATATGTGTCTTTCTCTTTCTGACTTACTACAAGTCACGTGATTACCTCTAGACTCATCTACGGTGCTGCAAATGGCATTGTGTCCTTTTTTTCCTTGGCTACTATTCTGTCTGTACATGTACCAGTTCGTCTTTGTCCACTCATCTGTTGATGGACTTTTTGGTTGCTTCCATGTCATGGCTATTGTAATGCTGCGGCAATGCACATTTGCCTGCCTGTGTCTTTCCAATTCTGTCTTCTTAGGGTATAGGCCCAGGAGTGGGCCTGCTGGATCATATGGTAGCAAAATGTTTACCTTGTGGAGGCACCTCCATTCTGTTCTCATTAGTGTCTCTTACCAGGATACGTCCCACTTAAAGTTGAAGTTATGGTCTTCTCCACAACACCTTCAGCGTTTATTGTTTGTAGTATTTTTGCTGACGTTTATTCTGACTAGTGTGAGCTGATACCACTTTGTGGTTGGATTTGCATGCGTCTCATAATCCCTTGAAATTGAGCCTTCTCGCATGTCCTTTTTTTCTTCAAACTGTGAGTACAGCTTACCTCTTCAAATTGTTTTCGTGAAGTGTGTGTGACATTTAGAAATATTTTGGCCATTACCTCCCTCAAGACATTTTGAGGTCAGGTTTCATTGACAGCCCTCCAGTATTGGTGCATATGAAGTGACCCTAAGTACAGGTTTTAAAGCTGCTGTTGCAGGTAATGCCCAGAGGGCGGCAGCATTTCTGCTTTTCCCAATCTGGTAACTAGGGAAACAGACCATCCTGGCAGTGGTGTTCCTCGGTTATATACTAGAGTGGAATGTGCCCCCAAAAGCTGATGTCTCCTTACTTATGTTTGCTTTATGAATTGAATTTATATTTTTCTTATTGGAGTCATATTCCATTGTGTACATGGACCACTTCTTCTTTGTGCATTCCTCTGTTGATGGACATTTTCGTAGCTTCCAAATATTGGCTATGTTAAATGTTCTGTAGTACAGGATTGCCAGCCTGTGTCTTTTTTTTTGGGTCTACGTGGGCCTCTCGTTGCCGTGGACCCTCCCATTGCAGAGCACAGGCTCCGGACACGCAGGCCCAGCAGCCATAGCTCACGGGACCCGCGGCTCCACGGCATGTGGGATCTTCCGGAACCGGGGCATGAACCCGTGTCCCCTGCATTGGCAGGCGGACTCTGAACCACTGCGCCACCAGTGAAGCCCAGCCTGTGTCTTTTTGATTCTCATCCCCTCAGGCGATAGGCCCAGCAGTGGGTATGCTTGATTGAATGGTAGCTCAGTATTTACCTTTCCAAGGCACCTCATTTTTGTTTTCATTACTGGCTCTTACAATGTCCCACGTTGAACCGAGGGTAGGCATTTCTTCCAAACCCCTTCAGCGTTTATTGTTTGCAGGATTTTTGCTGATGGCCATTCTGACTGGTGTGAGCTGATAGGTTTATGTCATTTGGATTTGCATATCTTTAATTATTCCTAACGTTCAGCCTTTTTCCATGCCTTTTTAAATTTCTTGTACAGAAAAACAGAAAAAAAAACGGAGAGTACAATTAACCTCTTGAAATAGTCTTCTTGGATGGTTGCCCTCTTTTGAATTTTTTGGTCAATTTTCGACCCCAGGATTGTTTTTGAGGGCAGGTGTCATTCACAGGCCTGCAATGAGTGTGAATATTTAGTGACCATTAGCACTGGGTTTAAAGCTGCTGTTGTGGGAAATGGCCACAAGGTGGCGTTAGTTCTCCATTCCCAAATCTGGTTACTAGGGCAGCAGAGCCTTTCTGGGACCAACGGAATACAGAAGAAGGCATCATTGAAGTCTAATACAGAAAACCATGTCATGGTGGATGGTAGAATGACCAGCAGGGTGTAGGAATCAGGAACTACTGGATGTATATCCTCAGTGACTTCACTGACTGTCCTGACATCCTTTACCAGGTCCCCAGCAGCCCACGGGGCTGACGTGGTCAGGGCAATGCCAGGTTATGGAGCTCACCTGCGCAACTACCCAGCAGCCCATGGGGCTCTCGTGGTCAGGCCCCTCCCAGGATATGGGGCTCACCTGGGCAGGTCCCCAGCAGCCCACGGGGCTCTCATGGTCAGGCCCCTCCCAGGTTATGGAGCTCACCTGTGCAACTACCCAGCAGCGCATGGGGCTCTCGTGATCAGGTCCCTCCCAGGATACGTAGCTCCCGTGGGCAGGTAGGACAGCAGGGCTGGGAACACAGGAATCATGCACATAGCCCTCATTTCACAGCATCCCAGATGGCCTGTCTCTCAGAGCTGACACAGAGCACCTCAGAGCAGGACTTGAACTAACAAACAGCATCTCCGACAGGTCTGTGACCCTGGGCGTCACTCTGTGCGGCCTCCCTCTGCCTGGTCTTCCAGAGACTTCCACTGCAGACGGGGACCAGGCCTCTGTCTCCACCCATCACCCCTCCTCTCCCTGACTCCTGGGTTCCTCTCATTAAGAGAGTGTCTTCTTGAAGTTGTCTCCCACTCATGGGCCAGATAAAATGATTAGAAAACAAGCCGGAGCTGCAGCCCCTTGTCTATCCTGACTCTTAGGAGCCCACACCTGTTCCTTGGACCTGGCCAGTTCAGCGAGGTCCATTTTCTGCAATGTGAGCCCCTGAGGTTTGAGGATTGGCTGAGCTGGGCAGCCTGACCCCTGCCGGCCAGCCCTGCCCAGGTGTGCCTGTGTTGAGGTCAATATAAACACCACTCCAGGCAGCAAGAGGCACTGCAGGTATGCCTGACGCCATATTCTCTGCCCCGTCAGCAGTCTCGGGGCTGTGCTGGTGGGAGGGTGTGAGGGGCCACGGCTTTGTGGGTGGTCCGGTGTGAGTGGGGCTCTGCTGGAGATTCTGCAGGAGTTGCCAGGCTGCCACCTGCTAAAGAAGAGGATGTGTCACCCATACCTTCGGCTGGAATTTCTCCCCGGGCAGAGGTGAGGAAGGAAAAAAGCAGTGGGGGCCGGGACAGGAGGGCTATCTCAGGCAGGGAAATGGAAAGCTTCCAGAAGAGCGCCTGGGGCCAGGAGCATCCTGGCTGGCCTGCAGGCACCAAGTCGGCCTGCGTGCTGTCGCTGGTGTGGCTCCACGGCCCTTCCTCTAGGCTTTCGAGTCCTTGTACATATTCAGGTGTTTTACCTGGGAAGGGTGGGAACAGTTCAGCAGCAGCTGGCCTGGGGCTCATCTCACGTTTACTCACAGACCCCTCGGCATGGTCCCCCAGCTTTGCAATGAGGACGTTCCTTGTGGGGGGCCTGCTGGCTGCATGGGAGATGATTCCCCACCTCTGACGAAATTCAGAATTGTTTACCACTGGAGCAAGTGCCCTGATAGCGTTTTCCTCTGTATAACTGGTGCATTCTGGTTTTTTTTTTCTTTTTTGGTTCAAGGTAGATTTCATTTCTCTTTCATGTATTTACAGATATAAGCATGGAAATAATTCATTCATATAAATATATCTGTGTGAAGGGAGGAACTTTTTTCTGCTTTATTTTTAAATTTTATTTTTTTAATCTTGAAATTTAATTTTATTTATTTTTTTATACAGCAGGTTATTATTAGTTATCTATTTTATACATATACATGTATACAGGTCAATCCCAATCTCCCAACTCATCCCACCACCACCAACCCGTGGCTTCCCCCCCTTGGTGTCCATACGTTTGTTCTCTACCTCTGTGTCTCTGTTTCTGCCCTGCAAACCGGTTCATCTCTACCATTTTTCTAGGTTCCACATATATGCATTAATATACAGTATATGTTTTTCTCTTTCTGACTTACTTCACTCTGTATGACAGTCTCTAGATCCATCGACATCTCAACAAATGACCCAGTTTCATTCCTTTGTATGGCTGAGTAGTATTCCATTTTATATATGTACCACATCTTTATCCATTCGTCTGTCTGTGGGCATTTAGGTTGCTTCCATTACGTGGTTATTGTAAATAGTGCTGCAATGAACATTGCGGTGAATGTGTCTTTTGGATTTATGGTTTTCTCTGGGTATATGCCCGGAAGTGGGATTGCTGGATCATATGCTAATTCTATTTTGAGTTTTCAAAGGAACCTCCATACTGCTCTCCATAGTGACTGTATCAATTTACATTCCCACCAATGGTGGAAGAGGGTTCCTTTTGTCCACACCCTCCCCAGCATTTGTTGTTTGTAGATTTTCTGATGATGCCCATTCTAACAGGTGAGGTGATATCTCACTGTAGTTTTGATTTGCATTTCTCTAATAATTAGTCATGTTGAGCAGCTTTTCATGTGTGTCTTGTCCATCTCTGCATCTTCTTTGAAGAAATGTCTATTTAGATCTTCTACCCATTTTTGTATTGGGTTGTTTGTTTTATATATATTAAGCTGCATGAGCTGTTTATATATATTGGAGATTAAACCTTTGTCCATTGATTCCTTTGCAAATATTTTCTCCCATTCTGAGGGTTGCCTTTTTCCATTCCCGTATTTTAGAAAAAAAATAAAGAAAAAGAAGCAGAACAGAAATGTGCGTAAAACATGCCTCTGGAAACTGTCGTTTTGAAATATGGACGTCTTTTGAATTTTTTGGTCGATATACGACCCCAGGATTTGTTTTCAGGGCCGGTGTCATTTACAGGCCTGCCAATTACTTTGAATATCTACTGACTATTAGCGCTGGGATTACAGCTGCTGTTGTGTGAAACGGCCACAAGGTGGCAGTATTTCTCCTTTACCAAATCTGGTTACTAGGGCAACAGAGCCTCAGTGGAAGTCGTGTTCTAGGTTGTAATTTAGAATGGAATGTGCCAGGAAAATGCCCCTTATGTTTGTCTCACGGCTTCTTGTTCATTTCTTTAATATAATTTTTATTTTTTATCACAGCCAGTTTTTGATTACAATGTTTGGGTTGTTTTAGGTGTGCAAGATGTGGTTCTTTTACACATATACATATGTCTGTTCTTCCTGGGATCCTTTTCCCATGTACGTTACGACAGAATGCTGAGTAGTCTTCTCTTGGTATTCCGTAGGTGTTTGGTGATTCTATATTTCACCTGTGTTTGTATATGTCGGTTAACCCCAATATCCTAATGTATCCAATCCTCACACCTTTCCATTGGCGAAACATAAGTTTGTTTAATGAATCTGTGATTGCCCTTCTCTGTGGAAATATCTTCACTGGTATCAAGTTTTAGGTAACACCTATAAGTGATATCATACGATATGTGTCTTTCTCTTTCTGACTTACTACAAGTCACGTGATTACCTCTAGACTCATCTACGGTGCTGCAAATGGCATTGTGTCCTTTTTTTCCTTGGCTACTATTCTGTCTGTACATGTACCAGTTCGTCTTTGTCCACTCATCTGTTGATGGACTTTTTGGTTGCTTCCATGTCATGGCTATTGTAATGCTGCGGCAATGCACATTTGCCTGCCTGTGTCTTTCCAATTCTGTCTTCTTAGGGTATAGGCCCAGGAGTGGGCCTGCTGGATCATATGGTAGCAAAATGTTTACCTTGTGGAGGCACCTCCATTCTGTTCTCATTAGTGTCTCTTACCAGGATACGTCCCACTTAAAGTTGAAGTTATGGTCTTCTCCACAACACCTTCAGCGTTTATTGTTTGTAGTATTTTTGCTGACGTTTATTCTGACTAGTGTGAGCTGATACCACTTTGTGGTTGGATTTGCATGCGTCTCATAATCCCTTGAAATTGAGCCTTCTCGCATGTCCTTTTTTTCTTCAAACTGTGAGTACAGCTTACCTCTTCAAATTGTTTTCGTGAAGTGTGTGTGACATTTAGAAATATTTTGGCCATTACCTCCCTCAAGATATTTTGAGGTCAGGTTTCAGTGACAGCCCTCCAGTATTGGTGCATATGAAGTGACCCTAAGTACAGGTTTTAAAGCTGCTGTTGCAGGTAATGCCCAGAGGGCGGCAGCATTTCTGCTTTTCCCAATCTGGTAACTAGGGAAACAGACCATCCTGGCAGTGGTGTTCCTCGGTTATATACTAGAGTGGAATGTGCCCCCAAAAGCTGATGTCTCCTTACTTATGTTTGCTTTATGAATTGAATTTATATTTTTCTTATTGGAGTCATATTCCATTGTGTACATGGACCACTTCTTCTTTGTGCATTCCTCTGTTGATGGACATTTTCGTAGCTTCCAAATATTGGCTATGTTAAATGTTCTGTAGTACAGGATTGCCAGCCTGTGTCTTTTTTTTTGGGTCTACGTGGGCCTCTCGTTGCCGTGGACCCTCCCATTGCAGAGCACAGGCTCCGGACACGCAGGCCCAGCAGCCATAGCTCACGGGACCCGCGGCTCCACGGCATGTGGGATCTTCCGGAACCGGGGCATGAACCCGTGTCCCCTGCATTGGCAGGCGGACTCTGAACCACTGCGCCACCAGTGAAGCCCAGCCTGTGTCTTTTTGATTCTCATCCCCTCAGGCGATAGGCCCAGCAGTGGGTATGCTTGATTGAATGGTAGCTCAGTATTTACCTTTCCAAGGCACCTCATTTTTGTTTTCATTACTGGCTCTTACAATGTCCCACGTTGAACCGAGGGTAGGCATTTCTCCCAAACCCCTTCAGCGTTTATTGTTTGCAGGATTTTTGCTGATGGCCATTCTGACTGGTGTGAGCTGATAGGTTTTTGTAATTTGGATTTGCATATCTTTAATTATTCCTAACGTTCAGCCTTTTTCCATGCCTTTTTAAATTTCTTGTACAGATAAACAGAAAAAAAACGGAGAGTACAATTAACCTCTTGAAATAGTCTTCTTGGATGGTTGCCCTCTTTTGAATTTTTTGGTCAATTTTCGACCCCAGGATTGTTTTTGAGGGCAGGTGTCATTCACAGGCCTGCAATGAGTGTGAATATTTAGTGACCATTAGCACTGGGTTTAAAGCTGCTGTTGTGGGAAATGGCCACAAGGTGGCGTTAGTTCTCCATTCCCAAATCTGGTTACTAGGGCAGCAGAGCCTTTCTGGGACCAACGGAATACAGAAGAAGGCATCATTGAAGTCTAATACAGAAAACCATGTCATGGTGGATGGTAGAATGACCAGCAGGGTGTAGGAATCAGGAACTACTGGATGTATATCCTCAGTGACTTCACTGACTGTCCTGACATCCTTTACCAGGTCCCCAGCAGCCCACGGGGCTGACGTGGTCAGGGCAATGCCAGGTTATGGAGCTCACCTGCGCAACTACCCAGCAGCCCATGGGGCTCTCGTGGTCAGGCCCCTCCCAGGATATGGGGCTCACCTGGGCAGGTCCCCAGCAGCCCACGGGGCTCTCATGGTCAGGCCCCTCCCAGGTTATGGAGCTCACCTGTGCAACTACCCAGCAGCGCATGGGGCTCTCGTGATCAGGTCCCTCCCAGGATACGTAGCTCCCGTGGGCAGGTAGGACAGCAGGGCTGGGAACACAGGAATCATGCACATAGCCCTCATTTCACAGCATCCCAGATGGCCTGTCTCTCAGAGCTGACACAGAGCACCTCAGAGCAGGACTTGAACTAACAAACAGCATCTCCGACAGGTCTGTGACCCTGGGCGTCACTCTGTGCGGCCTCCCTCTGCCTGGTCTTCCAGAGACTTCCACTGCAGACGGGGACCAGGCCTCTGTCTCCACCCATCACCCCTCCTCTCCCTGACTCCTGGGTTCCTCTCATTAAGAGAGTGTCTTCTTGAAGTTGTCTCCCACTCATGGGCCAGATAAAATGATTAGAAAACAAGCCGGAGCTGCAGCCCCTTGTCTATCCTGACTCTTAGGAGCCCACACCTGTTCCTTGGACCTGGCCAGTTCAGCGAGGTCCATTTTCTGCAATGTGAGCCCCTGAGGTTTGAGGATTGGCTGAGCTGGGCAGCCTGACCCCTGCCGGCCAGCCCTGCCCAGGTGTGCCTGTGTTGAGGTCAATATAAACACCACTCCAGGCAGCAAGAGGCACTGCAGGTATGCCTGACGCCATATTCTCTGCCCCGTCAGCAGTCTCGGGGCTGTGCTGGTGGGAGGGTGTGAGGGGCCACGGCTTTGTGGGTGGTCCGGTGTGAGTGGGGCTCTGCTGGAGATTCTGCAGGAGTTGCCAGGCTGCCACCTGCTAAAGAAGAGGATGTGTCACCCATACCTTCGGCTGGAATTTCTCCCCGGGCAGAGGTGAGGAAGGAAAAAAGCAGTGGGGGCCGGGACAGGAGGGCTATCTCAGGCAGGGAAATGGAAAGCTTCCAGAAGAGCGCCCGGGGCCAGGAGCATCCTGGCTGGCCTGCAGGCACCAAGTCGGCCTGCGTGCTGTCGCTGGTGTGGCTCCACGGCCCTTCCTCTAGGCTTTCGAGTCCTTGTACATATTCAGGTGTTTTACCTGGGAAGGGTGGGAACAGTTCAGCAGCAGCTGGCCTGGGGCTCATCTCACGTTTACTCACAGACCCCTCGGCATGGTCCCCCAGCTTTGCAATGAGGACGTTCCTTGTGGGGGGCCTGCTGGCTGCATGGGAGATGATTCCCCACCTCTGACGAACTTCAGAATTGTTTACCACTGGAGCAAGTGCCCTGATAGCGTTTTCCTCTGTATAACTGGTGCATTCTGGTTTTTTTTTTCTTTTTTGGTTCAAGGTAGATTTCATTTCTCTTTCATGTATTTACAGATATAAGCATGGAAATAATTCATTCATATAAATATATCTGTGTGAAGGGAGGAACTTTTTTCTGCTTTATTTTTAAATTTTATTTTTTTAATCTTGAAATTTAATTTTATTTATTTTTTTATACAGCAGGTTATTATTAGTTATCTATTTTATACATATACATGTATACAGGTCAATCCCAATCTCCCAACTCATCCCACCACCACCAACCCGTGGCTTCCCCCCCTTGGTGTCCATACGTTTGTTCTCTACCTCTGTGTCTCTGTTTCTGCCCTGCAAACCGGTTCATCTCTACCATTTTTCTAGGTTCCACATATATGCATTAATATACAGTATATGTTTTTCTCTTTCTGACTTACTTCACTCTGTATGACAGTCTCTAGATCCATCGACATCTCAACAAATGACCCAGTTTCATTCCTTTGTATGGCTGAGTAGTATTCCATTTTATATATGTACCACATCTTTATCCATTCGTCTGTCTGTGGGCATTTAGGTTGCTTCCATTACGTGGTTATTGTAAATAGTGCTGCAATGAACATTGCGGTGAATGTGTCTTTTGGATTTATGGTTTTCTCTGGGTATATGCCCGGAAGTGGGATTGCTGGATCATATGCTAATTCTATTTTGAGTTTTCAAAGGAACCTCCATACTGCTCTCCATAGTGACTGTATCAATTTACATTCCCACCAATGGTGGAAGAGGGTTCCTTTTGTCCACACCCTCCCCAGCATTTGTTGTTTGTAGATTTTCTGATGATGCCCATTCTAACAGGTGAGGTGATATCTCACTGTAGTTTTGATTTGCATTTCTCTAATAATTAGTCATGTTGAGCAGCTTTTCATGTGTGTCTTGTCCATCTCTGCATCTTCTTTGAAGAAATGTCTATTTAGATCTTCTACCCATTTTTGTATTGGGTTGTTTGTTTTATATATATTAAGCTGCATGAGCTGTTTATATATATTGGAGATTAAACCTTTGTCCATTGATTCCTTTGCAAATATTTTCTCCCATTCTGAGGGTTGCCTTTTTCCATTCCCGTATTTTAGAAAAAAAATAAAGAAAAAGAAGCAGAACAGAAATGTGCGTAAAACATGCCTCTGGAAACTGTCGTTTTGAAATATGGACGTCTTTTGAATTTTTTGGTCGATATACGACCCCAGGATTTGTTTTCAGGGCCGGTGTCATTTACAGGCCTGCCAATTACTTTGAATATCTACTGACTATTAGCGCTGGGATTACAGCTGCTGTTGTGTGAAACGGCCACAAGGTGGCAGTATTTCTCCTTTACCAAATCTGGTTACTAGGGCAACAGAGCCTCAGTGGAAGTCGTGTTCTAGGTTGTAATTTAGAATGGAATGTGCCAGGAAAATGCCCCTTATGTTTGTCTCACGGCTTCTTGTTCATTTCTTTAATATAATTTTTATTTTTTATCACAGCCAGTTTTTGATTACAATGTTTGGGTTGTTTTAGGTGTGCAAGATGTGGTTCTTTTACACATATACATATGTCTGTTCTTCCTGGGATCCTTTTCCCATGTACGTTACGACAGAATGCTGAGTAGTCTTCTCTTGGTATTCCGTAGGTGTTTGGTGATTCTATATTTCACCTGTGTTTGTATATGTCGGTTAACCCCAATATCCTAATGTATCCAATCCTCACACCTTTCCATTGGCGAAACATAAGTTTGTTTAATGAATCTGTGATTGCCCTTCTCTGTGGAAATATCTTCACTGGTATCAAGTTTTAGGTAACACCTATAAGTGATATCATACGATATGTGTCTTTCTCTTTCTGACTTACTACAAGTCACGTGATTACCTCTAGACTCATCTACGGTGCTGCAAATGGCATTGTGTCCTTTTTTTCCTTGGCTACTATTCTGTCTGTACATGTACCAGTTCGTCTTTGTCCACTCATCTGTTGATGGACTTTTTGGTTGCTTCCATGTCATGGCTATTGTAATGCTGCGGCAATGCACATTTGCCTGCCTGTGTCTTTCCAATTCTGTCTTCTTAGGGTATAGGCCCAGGAGTGGGCCTGCTGGATCATATGGTAGCAAAATGTTTACCTTGTGGAGGCACCTCCATTCTGTTCTCATTAGTGTCTCTTACCAGGATACGTCCCACTTAAAGTTGAAGTTATGGTCTTCTCCACAACACCTTCAGCGTTTATTGTTTGTAGTATTTTTGCTGACGTTTATTCTGACTAGTGTGAGCTGATACCACTTTGTGGTTGGATTTGCATGCGTCTCATAATCCCTTGAAATTGAGCCTTCTCGCATGTCCTTTTTTTCTTCAAACTGTGAGTACAGCTTACCTCTTCAAATTGTTTTCGTGAAGTGTGTGTGACATTTAGAAATATTTTGGCCATTACCTCCCTCAAGATATTTTGAGGTCAGGTTTCAGTGACAGCCCTCCAGTATTGGTGCATATGAAGTGACCCTAAGTACAGGTTTTAAAGCTGCTGTTGCAGGTAATGCCCAGAGGGCGGCAGCATTTCTGCTTTTCCCAATCTGGTAACTAGGGAAACAGACCATCCTGGCAGTGGTGTTCCTCGGTTATATACTAGAGTGGAATGTGCCCCCAAAAGCTGATGTCTCCTTACTTATGTTTGCTTTATGAATTGAATTTATATTTTTCTTATTGGAGTCATATTCCATTGTGTACATGGACCACTTCTTCTTTGTGCATTCCTCTGTTGATGGACATTTTCGTAGCTTCCAAATATTGGCTATGTTAAATGTTCTGTAGTACAGGATTGCCAGCCTGTGTCTTTTTTTTGGGGGTCTACGTGGGCCTCTCGTTGCCGTGGACCCTCCCATTGCAGAGCACAGGCTCCAGACACGCAGGCCCAGCAGCCATAGCTCACGGGACCCGCGGCTCCACGGCATGTGGGATCTTCCGGAACCGGGGCATGAACCCGTGTCCCCTGCATTGGCAGGCGGACTCTGAACCACTGCGCCACCAGTGAAGCCCAGCCTGTGTCTTTTTGATTCTCATCCCCTCAGGCGATAGGCCCAGCAGTGGGTATGCTTGATTGAATGGTAGCTCAGTATTTACCTTTCCAAGGCACCTCATTTTTGTTTTCATTACTGGCTCTTACAATGTCCCACGTTGAACCGAGGGTAGGCATTTCTCCCAAACCCCTTCAGCGTTTATTGTTTGCAGGATTTTTGCTGATGGCCATTCTGACTGGTGTGAGCTGATAGGTTTTTGTAATTTGGATTTGCATATCTTTAATTATTCCTAACGTTCAGCCTTTTTCCATGCCTTTTTAAATTTCTTGTACAGAAAAACAGAAAAAAAAAACGGAGAGTACAATTAACCTCTTGAAATAGTCTTCTTGGATGGTTGCCCTCTTTTGAATTTTTTGGTCAATTTTCGACCCCAGGATTGTTTTTGAGGGCAGGTGTCATTCACAGGCCTGCAATGAGTGTGAATATTTAGTGACCATTAGCACTGGGTTTAAAGCTGCTGTTGTGGGAAATGGCCACAAGGTGGCGTTAGTTCTCCATTCCCAAATCTGGTTACTAGGGCAGCAGAGCCTTTCTGGGACCAACGGAATACAGAAGAAGGCATCATTGAAGTCTAATACAGAAAACCATGTCATGGTGGATGGTAGAATGACCAGCAGGGTGTAGGAATTAGGAACTACTGGATGTATATCCTCAGTGACTTCACTGACTGTCCTGACATCCTTTACCAGGTCCCCAGCAGCCCACGGGGCTGACGTGGTCAGGGTAATGCCAGGTTATGGAGCTCACCTGCGCAACTACCCAGCAGCCCATGGGGCTCTCGTGGTCAGGCCCCTCCCAGGATATGGGGCTCACCTGGGCAGGTCCCCAGCAGCCCACGGGGCTCTCATGGTCAGGCCCCTCCCAGGTTATGGAGCTCACCTGCGCAACTACCCAGCAGCGCATGGGGCTCTCGTGATCAGGTCCCTCCCAGGATACGTAGCTCCCGTGGGCAGGTAGGACAGCAGGGCTGGGAACACAGGAATCGTGCACATAGCCCTCATTTCACAGCATCCCAGATGGCCTGTCTCTCAGAGCTGACACAGAGCACCTCAGAGCAGGACTTGAACTAACAAACAGCATCTCCGACAGGTCTGTGACCCTGGGCGTCACTCTGTGCGGCCTCCCTCTGCCTGGTCTTCCAGAGACTTCCACTGCAGACGGGGCACCAGGCCTCTGTCTCCACCCATCACCCCTCCTCTCCCTGACTCCTGGGTTCCTCTCATTAAGAGAGTGTCTTCTTGAAGTTGTCTCCCACTCATGGGCCAGATAAAATGATTAGAAAACAAGCCGGAGCTGCAGCCCCTTGTCTATCCTGACTCTTAGGAGCCCACACCTGTTCCTTGGACCTGGCCAGTTCAGCGAGGTCCATTTTCTGCAATGTGAGCCCCTGAGGTTTGAGGATTGGCTGAGCTGGGCAGCCTGACCCCTGCCGGCCAGCCCTGCCCAGGTGTGCCTGTGTTGAGGTCAATATAAACACCACTCCAGGCAGCAAGAGGCACTGCAGGTATGCCTGACGCCATATTCTCTGTCCCGTCAGCAGTCTCGGGGCTGTGCTGGTGGGAGGGTGTGAGGGGCCACGGCTTTGTGGGTGGTCCGGTGTGAGTGGGGCTCTGCTGGAGATTCTGCAGGAGTTGCCAGGCTGCCACCTGCTAAAGAAGAGGATGTGTCACCCATACCTTCGGCTGGAATTTCTCCCCGGGCAGAGGTGAGGAAGGAAAAAAGCAGTGGGGGCCGGGACAGGAGGGCTATCTCAGGCAGGGAAATGGAAAGCTTCCAGAAGAGCGCCCGGGGCCAGGAGCATCCTGGCTGGCCTGCAGGCACCAAGTCGGCCTGCGTGCTGTCGCTGGTGTGGCTCCACGGCCCTTCCTCTAGGCTTTCGAGTCCTTGTACATATTCAGGTGTTTTACCTGGGAAGGGTGGGAACAGTTCAGCAGCAGCTGGCCTGGGGCTCATCTCACGTTTACTCACAGACCCCTCGGCATGGTCCCCCAGCTTTGCAATGAGGACGTTCCTTGTGGGGGGCCTGCTGGCTGCATGGGAGATGATTCCCCACCTCTGACGAACTTCAGAATTGTTTACCACTGGAGCAAGTGCCCTGATAGCGTTTTCCTCTGTATAACTGGTGCATTCTGGTTTTTTTTTTCTTTTTTGGTTCAAGGTAGATTTCATTTCTCTTTCATGTATTTACAGATATAAGCATGGAAATAATTCATTCATATAAATATATCTGTGTGAAGGGAGGAACTTTTTTCTGCTTTATTTTTAAATTTTATTTTTTTAATCTTGAAATTTAATTTTATTTATTTTTTTATACAGCAGGTTATTATTAGTTATCTATTTTATACATATACATGTATACAGGTCAATCCCAATCTCCCAACTCATCCCACCACCACCAACCCGTGGCTTCCCCCCCTTGGTGTCCATACGTTTGTTCTCTACCTCTGTGTCTCTGTTTCTGCCCTGCAAACCGGTTCATCTCTACCATTTTTCTAGGTTCCACATATATGCATTAATATACAGTATATGTTTTTCTCTTTCTGACTTACTTCACTCTGTATGACAGTCTCTAGATCCATCGACATCTCAACAAATGACCCAGTTTCATTCCTTTGTATGGCTGAGTAGTATTCCATTTTATATATGTACCACATCTTTATCCATTCGTCTGTCTGTGGGCATTTAGGTTGCTTCCATTACGTGGTTATTGTAAATAGTGCTGCAATGAACATTGCGGTGAATGTGTCTTTTGGATTTATGGTTTTCTCTGGGTATATGCCCGGAAGTGGGATTGCTGGATCATATGCTAATTCTATTTTGAGTTTTCAAAGGAACCTCCATACTGCTCTCCATAGTGACTGTATCAATTTACATTCCCACCAATGGTGGAAGAGGGTTCCTTTTGTCCACACCCTCCCCAGCATTTGTTGTTTGTAGATTTTCTGATGATGCCCATTCTAACAGGTGAGGTGATATCTCACTGTAGTTTTGATTTGCATTTCTCTAATAATTAGTCATGTTGAGCAGCTTTTCATGTGTGTCTTGTCCATCTCTGCATCTTCTTTGAAGAAATGTCTATTTAGATCTTCTACCCATTTTTGTATTGGGTTGTTTGTTTTATATATATTAAGCTGCATGAGCTGTTTATATATATTGGAGATTAAACCTTTGTCCATTGATTCCTTTGCAAATATTTTCTCCCATTCTGAGGGTTGCCTTTTTCCATTCCCGTATTTTAGAAAAAAAATAAAGAAAAAGAAGCAGAACAGAAATGTGCGTAAAACATGCCTCTGGAAACTGTCGTTTTGAAATATGGACGTCTTTTGAATTTTTTGGTCGATATACGACCCCAGGATTTGTTTTCAGGGCCGGTGTCATTTACAGGCCTGCCAATTACTTTGAATATCTACTGACTATTAGCGCTGGGATTACAGCTGCTGTTGTGTGAAACGGCCACAAGGTGGCAGTATTTCTCCTTTACCAAATCTGGTTACTAGGGCAACAGAGCCTCAGTGGAAGTCGTGTTCTAGGTTGTAATTTAGAATGGAATGTGCCAGGAAAATGCCCCTTATGTTTGTCTCACGGCTTCTTGTTCATTTCTTTAATTTAATTTTTATTTTTTATCACAGCCAGTTTTTGATTACAATGTTTGGGTTGTTTTAGGTGTGCAAGATGTGGTTCTTTTACACATATACATATGTCTGTTCTTCCTGGGATCCTTTTCCCATGTACGTTACGACAGAATGCTGAGTAGTCTTCTCTTGGTATTCCGTAGGTGTTTGGTGATTCTATATTTCACCTGTGTTTGTATATGTCGGTTAACCCCAATATCCTAATGTATCCAATCCTCACACCTTTCCATTGGCGAAACATAAGTTTGTTTAATGAATCTGTGATTGCCCTTCTCTGTGGAAATATCTTCACTGGTATCAAGTTTTAGGTAACACCTATAAGTGATATCATACGATATGTGTCTTTCTCTTTCTGACTTACTACAAGTCACGTGATTACCTCTAGACTCATCTACGGTGCTGCAAATGGCATTGTGTCCTTTTTTTCCTTGGCTACTATTCTGTCTGTACATGTACCAGTTCGTCTTTGTCCACTCATCTGTTGATGGACTTTTTGGTTGCTTCCATGTCATGGCTATTGTAATGCTGCGGCAATGCACATTTGCCTGCCTGTGTCTTTCCAATTCTGTCTTCTTAGGGTATAGGCCCAGGAGTGGGCCTGCTGGATCATATGGTAGCAAAATGTTTACCTTGTGGAGGCACCTCCATTCTGTTCTCATTAGTGTCTCTTACCAGGATACGTCCCACTTAAAGTTGAAGTTATGGTCTTCTCCACAACACCTTCAGCGTTTATTGTTTGTAGTATTTTTGCTGACGTTTATTCTGACTAGTGTGAGCTGATACCACTTTGTGGTTGGATTTGCATGCGTCTCATAATCCCTTGAAATTGAGCCTTCTCGCATGTCCTTTTTTTCTTCAAACTGTGAGTACAGCTTACCTCTTCAAATTGTTTTCGTGAAGTGTGTGTGACATTTAGAAATATTTTGGCCATTACCTCCCTCAAGACATTTTGAGGTCAGGTTTCATTGACAGCCCTCCAGTATTGGTGCATATGAAGTGACCCTAAGTACAGGTTTTAAAGCTGCTGTTGCAGGTAATGCCCAGAGGGCGGCAGCATTTCTGCTTTTCCCAATCTGGTAACTAGGGAAACAGACCATCCTGGCAGTGGTGTTCCTCGGTTATATACTAGAGTGGAATGTGCCCCCAAAAGCTGATGTCTCCTTACTTATGTTTGCTTTATGAATTGAATTTATATTTTTCTTATTGGAGTCATATTCCATTGTGTACATGGACCACTTCTTCTTTGTGCATTCCTCTGTTGATGGACATTTTCGTAGCTTCCAAATATTGGCTATGTTAAATGTTCTGTAGTACAGGATTGCCAGCCTGTGTCTTTTTTTTTGGGTCTACGTGGGCCTCTCGTTGCCGTGGACCCTCCCATTGCAGAGCACAGGCTCCGGACACGCAGGCCCAGCAGCCATAGCTCACGGGACCCGCGGCTCCACGGCATGTGGGATCTTCCGGAACCGGGGCATGAACCCGTGTCCCCTGCATTGGCAGGCGGACTCTGAACCACTGCGCCACCAGTGAAGCCCAGCCTGTGTCTTTTTGATTCTCATCCCCTCAGGCGATAGGCCCAGCAGTGGGTATGCTTGATTGAATGGTAGCTCAGTATTTACCTTTCCAAGGCACCTCATTTTTGTTTTCATTACTGGCTCTTACAATGTCCCACGTTGAACCGAGGGTAGGCATTTCTTCCAAACCCTTTCAGCGTTTATTGTTTGCAGGATTTTTGCTGATGGCCATTCTGACTGGTGTGAGCTGATAGGTTTTTGTAATTTGGATTTGCATATCTTTAATTATTCCTAACGTTCAGCCTTTTTCCATGCCTTTTTAAATTTCTTGTACAGAAAAACAGAAAAAAAAACGGAGAGTACAATTAACCTCTTGAAATAGTCTTCTTGGATGGTTGCCCTCTTTTGAATTTTTTGGTCAATTTTCGACCCCAGGATTGTTTTTGAGGGCAGGTGTCATTCACAGGCCTGCAATGAGTGTGAATATTTAGTGACCATTAGCACTGGGTTTAAAGCTGCTGTTGTGGGAAATGGCCACAAGGTGGCGTTAGTTCTCCATTCCCAAATCTGGTTACTAGGGCAGCAGAGCCTTTCTGGGACCAACGGAATACAGAAGAAGGCATCATTGAAGTCTAATACAGAAAACCATGTCATGGTGGATGGTAGAATGACCAGCAGGGTGTAGGAATCAGGAACTACTGGATGTATATCCTCAGTGACTTCACTGACTGTCCTGACATCCTTTACCAGGTCCCCAGCAGCCCACGGGGCTGACGTGGTCAGGGCAATGCCAGGTTATGGAGCTCACCTGCGCAACTACCCAGCAGCCCATGGGGCTCTCGTGGTCAGGCCCCTCCCAGGATATGGGGCTCACCTGGGCAGGTCCCCAGCAGCCCACGGGGCTCTCATGGTCAGGCCCCTCCCAGGTTATGGAGCTCACCTGTGCAACTACCCAGCAGCGCATGGGGCTCTCGTGATCAGGTCCCTCCCAGGATACGTAGCTCCCGTGGGCAGGTAGGACAGCAGGGCTGGGAACACAGGAATCATGCACATAGCCCTCATTTCACAGCATCCCAGATGGCCTGTCTCTCAGAGCTGACACAGAGCACCTCAGAGCAGGACTTGAACTAACAAACAGCATCTCCGACAGGTCTGTGACCCTGGGCGTCACTCTGTGCGGCCTCCCTCTGCCTGGTCTTCCAGAGACTTCCACTGCAGACGGGGACCAGGCCTCTGTCTCCACCCATCACCCCTCCTCTCCCTGACTCCTGGGTTCCTCTCATTAAGAGAGTGTCTTCTTGAAGTTGTCTCCCACTCATGGGCCAGATAAAATGATTAGAAAACAAGCCGGAGCTGCAGCCCCTTGTCTATCCTGACTCTTAGGAGCCCACACCTGTTCCTTGGACCTGGCCAGTTCAGCGAGGTCCATTTTCTGCAATGTGAGCCCCTGAGGTTTGAGGATTGGCTGAGCTGGGCAGCCTGACCCCTGCCGGCCAGCCCTGCCCAGGTGTGCCTGTGTTGAGGTCAATATAAACACCACTCCAGGCAGCAAGAGGCACTGCAGGTATGCCTGACGCCATATTCTCTGCCCCGTCAGCAGTCTCGGGGCTGTGCTGGTGGGAGGGTGTGAGGGGCCACGGCTTTGTGGGTGGTCCGGTGTGAGTGGGGCTCTGCTGGAGATTCTGCAGGAGTTGCCAGGCTGCCACCTGCTAAAGAAGAGGATGTGTCACCCATACCTTCGGCTGGAATTTCTCCCCGGGCAGAGGTGAGGAAGGAAAAAAGCAGTGGGGGCCGGGACAGGAGGGCTATCTCAGGCAGGGAAATGGAAAGCTTCCAGAAGAGCGCCCGGGGCCAGGAGCATCCTGGCTGGCCTGCAGGCACCAAGTCGGCCTGCGTGCTGTCGCTGGTGTGGCTCCACGGCCCTTCCTCTAGGCTTTCGAGTCCTTGTACATATTCAGGTGTTTTACCTGGGAAGGGTGGGAACAGTTCAGCAGCAGCTGGCCTGGGGCTCATCTCACGTTTACTCACAGACCCCTCGGCATGGTCCCCCAGCTTTGCAATGAGGACGTTCCTTGTGGGGGGCCTGCTGGCTGCATGGGAGATGATTCCCCACCTCTGACGAACTTCAGAATTGTTTACCACTGGAGCAAGTGCCCTGATAGCGTTTTCCTCTGTATAACTGGTGCATTCTGGTTTTTTTTTTCTTTTTTGGTTCAAGGTAGATTTCATTTCTCTTTCATGTATTTACAGATATAAGCATGGAAATAATTCATTCATATAAATATATCTGTGTGAAGGGAGGAACTTTTTTCTGCTTTATTTTTAAATTTTATTTTTTTAATCTTGAAATTTAATTTTATTTATTTTTTTATACAGCAGGTTATTATTAGTTATCTATTTTATACATATACATGTATACAGGTCAATCCCAATCTCCCAACTCATCCCACCACCACCAACCCGTGGCTTCCCCCCCTTGGTGTCCATACGTTTGTTCTCTACCTCTGTGTCTCTGTTTCTGCCCTGCAAACCGGTTCATCTCTACCATTTTTCTAGGTTCCACATATATGCATTAATATACAGTATATGTTTTTCTCTTTCTGACTTACTTCACTCTGTATGACAGTCTCTAGATCCATCGACATCTCAACAAATGACCCAGTTTCATTCCTTTGTATGGCTGAGTAGTATTCCATTTTATATATGTACCACATCTTTATCCATTCGTCTGTCTGTGGGCATTTAGGTTGCTTCCATTACGTGGTTATTGTAAATAGTGCTGCAATGAACATTGCGGTGAATGTGTCTTTTGGATTTATGGTTTTCTCTGGGTATATGCCCGGAAGTGGGATTGCTGGATCATATGCTAATTCTATTTTGAGTTTTCAAAGGAACCTCCATACTGCTCTCCATAGTGACTGTATCAATTTACATTCCCACCAATGGTGGAAGAGGGTTCCTTTTGTCCACACCCTCCCCAGCATTTGTTGTTTGTAGATTTTCTGATGATGCCCATTCTAACAGGTGAGGTGATATCTCACTGTAGTTTTGATTTGCATTTCTCTAATAATTAGTCATGTTGAGCAGCTTTTCATGTGTGTCTTGTCCATCTCTGCATCTTCTTTGAAGAAATGTCTATTTAGATCTTCTACCCATTTTTGTATTGGGTTGTTTGTTTTATATATATTAAGCTGCATGAGCTGTTTATATATATTGGAGATTAAACCTTTGTCCATTGATTCCTTTGCAAATATTTTCTCCCATTCTGAGGGTTGCCTTTTTCCATTCCCGTATTTTAGAAAAAAAATAAAGAAAAAGAAGCAGAACAGAAATGTGCGTAAAACATGCCTCTGGAAACTGTCGTTTTGAAATATGGACGTCTTTTGAATTTTTTGGTCGATATACGACCCCAGGATTTGTTTTCAGGGCCGGTGTCATTTACAGGCCTGCCAATTACTTTGAATATCTACTGACTATTAGCGCTGGGATTACAGCTGCTGTTGTGTGAAACGGCCACAAGGTGGCAGTATTTCTCCTTTACCAAATCTGGTTACTAGGGCAACAGAGCCTCAGTGGAAGTCGTGTTCTAGGTTGTAATTTAGAATGGAATGTGCCAGGAAAATGCCCCTTATGTTTGTCTCACGGCTTCTTGTTCATTTCTTTAATATAATTTTTATTTTTTATCACAGCCAGTTTTTGATTACAATGTTTGGGTTGTTTTAGGTGTGCAAGATGTGGTTCTTTTACACATATACATATGTCTGTTCTTCCTGGGATCCTTTTCCCATGTACGTTACGACAGAATGCTGAGTAGTCTTCTCTTGGTATTCCGTAGGTGTTTGGTGATTCTATATTTCACCTGTGTTTGTATATGTCGGTTAACCCCAATATCCTAATGTATCCAATCCTCACACCTTTCCATTGGCGAAACATAAGTTTGTTTAATGAATCTGTGATTGCCCTTCTCTGTGGAAATATCTTCACTGGTATCAAGTTTTAGGTAACACCTATAAGTGATATCATACGATATGTGTCTTTCTCTTTCTGACTTACTACAAGTCACGTGATTACCTCTAGACTCATCTACGGTGCTGCAAATGGCATTGTGTCCTTTTTTTCCTTGGCTACTATTCTGTCTGTACATGTACCAGTTCGTCTTTGTCCACTCATCTGTTGATGGACTTTTTGGTTGCTTCCATGTCATGGCTATTGTAATGCTGCGGCAATGCACATTTGCCTGCCTGTGTCTTTCCAATTCTGTCTTCTTAGGGTATAGGCCCAGGAGTGGGCCTGCTGGATCATATGGTAGCAAAATGTTTACCTTGTGGAGGCACCTCCATTCTGTTCTCATTAGTGTCTCTTACCAGGATACGTCCCACTTAAAGTTGAAGTTATGGTCTTCTCCACAACACCTTCAGCGTTTATTGTTTGTAGTATTTTTGCTGACGTTTATTCTGACTAGTGTGAGCTGATACCACTTTGTGGTTGGATTTGCATGCGTCTCATAATCCCTTGAAATTGAGCCTTCTCGCATGTCCTTTTTTTCTTCAAACTGTGAGTACAGCTTACCTCTTCAAATTGTTTTCGTGAAGTGTGTGTGACATTTAGAAATATTTTGGCCATTACCTCCCTCAAGACATTTTGAGGTCAGGTTTCATTGACAGCCCTCCAGTATTGGTGCATATGAAGTGACCCTAAGTACAGGTTTTAAAGCTGCTGTTGCAGGTAATGCCCAGAGGGCGGCAGCATTTCTGCTTTTCCCAATCTGGTAACTAGGGAAACAGACCATCCTGGCAGTGGTGTTCCTCGGTTATATACTAGAGTGGAATGTGCCCCCAAAAGCTGATGTCTCCTTACTTATGTTTGCTTTATGAATTGAATTTATATTTTTCTTATTGGAGTCATATTCCATTGTGTACATGGACCACTTCTTCTTTGTGCATTCCTCTGTTGATGGACATTTTCGTAGCTTCCAAATATTGGCTATGTTAAATGTTCTGTAGTACAGGATTGCCAGCCTGTGTCTTTTTTTTTGGGTCTACGTGGGCCTCTCGTTGCCGTGGACCCTCCCATTGCAGAGCACAGGCTCCGGACACGCAGGCCCAGCAGCCATAGCTCACGGGACCCGCGGCTCCACGGCATGTGGGATCTTCCGGAACCGGGGCATGAACCCGTGTCCCCTGCATTGGCAGGCGGACTCTGAACCACTGCGCCACCAGTGAAGCCCAGCCTGTGTCTTTTTGATTCTCATCCCCTCAGGCGATAGGCCCAGCAGTGGGTATGCTTGATTGAATGGTAGCTCAGTATTTACCTTTCCAAGGCACCTCATTTTTGTTTTCATTACTGGCTCTTACAATGTCCCACGTTGAACCGAGGGTAGGCATTTCTTCCAAACCCCTTCAGCGTTTATTGTTTGCAGGATTTTTGCTGATGGCCATTCTGACTGGTGTGAGCTGATAGGTTTATGTCATTTGGATTTGCATATCTTTAATTATTCCTAACGTTCAGCCTTTTTCCATGCCTTTTTAAATTTCTTGTACAGAAAAACAGAAAAAAAAACGGAGAGTACAATTAACCTCTTGAAATAGTCTTCTTGGATGGTTGCCCTCTTTTGAATTTTTTGGTCAATTTTCGACCCCAGGATTGTTTTTGAGGGCAGGTGTCATTCACAGGCCTGCAATGAGTGTGAATATTTAGTGACCATTAGCACTGGGTTTAAAGCTGCTGTTGTGGGAAATGGCCACAAGGTGGCGTTAGTTCTCCATTCCCAAATCTGGTTACTAGGGCAGCAGAGCCTTTCTGGGACCAACGGAATACAGAAGAAGGCATCATTGAAGTCTAATACAGAAAACCATGTCATGGTGGATGGTAGAATGACCAGCAGGGTGTAGGAATCAGGAACTACTGGATGTATATCCTCAGTGACTTCACTGACTGTCCTGACATCCTTTACCAGGTCCCCAGCAGCCCACGGGGCTGACGTGGTCAGGGCAATGCCAGGTTATGGAGCTCACCTGCGCAACTACCCAGCAGCCCATGGGGCTCTCGTGGTCAGGCCCCTCCCAGGATATGGGGCTCACCTGGGCAGGTCCCCAGCAGCCCACGGGGCTCTCATGGTCAGGCCCCTCCCAGGTTATGGAGCTCACCTGTGCAACTACCCAGCAGCGCATGGGGCTCTCGTGATCAGGTCCCTCCCAGGATACGTAGCTCCCGTGGGCAGGTAGGACAGCAGGGCTGGGAACACAGGAATCATGCACATAGCCCTCATTTCACAGCATCCCAGATGGCCTGTCTCTCAGAGCTGACACAGAGCACCTCAGAGCAGGACTTGAACTAACAAACAGCATCTCCGACAGGTCTGTGACCCTGGGCGTCACTCTGTGCGGCCTCCCTCTGCCTGGTCTTCCAGAGACTTCCACTGCAGACGGGGACCAGGCCTCTGTCTCCACCCATCACCCCTCCTCTCCCTGACTCCTGGGTTCCTCTCATTAAGAGAGTGTCTTCTTGAAGTTGTCTCCCACTCATGGGCCAGATAAAATGATTAGAAAACAAGCCGGAGCTGCAGCCCCTTGTCTATCCTGACTCTTAGGAGCCCACACCTGTTCCTTGGACCTGGCCAGTTCAGCGAGGTCCATTTTCTGCAATGTGAGCCCCTGAGGTTTGAGGATTGGCTGAGCTGGGCAGCCTGACCCCTGCCGGCCAGCCCTGCCCAGGTGTGCCTGTGTTGAGGTCAATATAAACACCACTCCAGGCAGCAAGAGGCACTGCAGGTATGCCTGACGCCATATTCTCTGCCCCGTCAGCAGTCTCGGGGCTGTGCTGGTGGGAGGGTGTGAGGGGCCACGGCTTTGTGGGTGGTCCGGTGTGAGTGGGGCTCTGCTGGAGATTCTGCAGGAGTTGCCAGGCTGCCACCTGCTAAAGAAGAGGATGTGTCACCCATACCTTCGGCTGGAATTTCTCCCCGGGCAGAGGTGAGGAAGGAAAAAAGCAGTGGGGGCCGGGACAGGAGGGCTATCTCAGGCAGGGAAATGGAAAGCTTCCAGAAGAGCGCCCGGGGCCAGGAGCATCCTGGCTGGCCTGCAGGCACCAAGTCGGCCTGCGTGCTGTCGCTGGTGTGGCTCCACGGCCCTTCCTCTAGGCTTTCGAGTCCTTGTACATATTCAGGTGTTTTACCTGGGAAGGGTGGGAACAGTTCAGCAGCAGCTGGCCTGGGGCTCATCTCACGTTTACTCACAGACCCCTCGGCATGGTCCCCCAGCTTTGCAATGAGGACGTTCCTTGTGGGGGGCCTGCTGGCTGCATGGGAGATGATTCCCCACCTCTGACGAAATTCAGAATTGTTTACCACTGGAGCAAGTGCCCTGATAGCGTTTTCCTCTGTATAACTGGTGCATTCTGGTTTTTTTTTTCTTTTTTGGTTCAAGGTAGATTTCATTTCTCTTTCATGTATTTACAGATATAAGCATGGAAATAATTCATTCATATAAATATATCTGTGTGAAGGGAGGAACTTTTTTCTGCTTTATTTTTAAATTTTATTTTTTTAATCTTGAAATTTAATTTTATTTATTTTTTTATACAGCAGGTTATTATTAGTTATCTATTTTATACATATACATGTATACAGGTCAATCCCAATCTCCCAACTCATCCCACCACCACCAACCCGTGGCTTCCCCCCCTTGGTGTCCATACGTTTGTTCTCTACCTCTGTGTCTCTGTTTCTGCCCTGCAAACCGGTTCATCTCTACCATTTTTCTAGGTTCCACATATATGCATTAATATACAGTATATGTTTTTCTCTTTCTGACTTACTTCACTCTGTATGACAGTCTCTAGATCCATCGACATCTCAACAAATGACCCAGTTTCATTCCTTTGTATGGCTGAGTAGTATTCCATTTTATATATGTACCACATCTTTATCCATTCGTCTGTCTGTGGGCATTTAGGTTGCTTCCATTACGTGGTTATTGTAAATAGTGCTGCAATGAACATTGCGGTGAATGTGTCTTTTGGATTTATGGTTTTCTCTGGGTATATGCCCGGAAGTGGGATTGCTGGATCATATGCTAATTCTATTTTGAGTTTTCAAAGGAACCTCCATACTGCTCTCCATAGTGACTGTATCAATTTACATTCCCACCAATGGTGGAAGAGGGTTCCTTTTGTCCACACCCTCCCCAGCATTTGTTGTTTGTAGATTTTCTGATGATGCCCATTCTAACAGGTGAGGTGATATCTCACTGTAGTTTTGATTTGCATTTCTCTAATAATTAGTCATGTTGAGCAGCTTTTCATGTGTGTCTTGTCCATCTCTGCATCTTCTTTGAAGAAATGTCTATTTAGATCTTCTACCCATTTTTGTATTGGGTTGTTTGTTTTATATATATTAAGCTGCATGAGCTGTTTATATATATTGGAGATTAAACCTTTGTCCATTGATTCCTTTGCAAATATTTTCTCCCATTCTGAGGGTTGCCTTTTTCCATTCCCGTATTTTAGAAAAAAAATAAAGAAAAAGAAGCAGAACAGAAATGTGCGTAAAACATGCCTCTGGAAACTGTCGTTTTGAAATATGGACGTCTTTTGAATTTTTTGGTCGATATACGACCCCAGGATTTGTTTTCAGGGCCGGTGTCATTTACAGGCCTGCCAATTACTTTGAATATCTACTGACTATTAGCGCTGGGATTACAGCTGCTGTTGTGTGAAACGGCCACAAGGTGGCAGTATTTCTCCTTTACCAAATCTGGTTACTAGGGCAACAGAGCCTCAGTGGAAGTCGTGTTCTAGGTTGTAATTTAGAATGGAATGTGCCAGGAAAATGCCCCTTATGTTTGTCTCACGGCTTCTTGTTCATTTCTTTAATATAATTTTTATTTTTTATCACAGCCAGTTTTTGATTACAATGTTTGGGTTGTTTTAGGTGTGCAAGATGTGGTTCTTTTACACATATACATATGTCTGTTCTTCCTGGGATCCTTTTCCCATGTACGTTACGACAGAATGCTGAGTAGTCTTCTCTTGGTATTCCGTAGGTGTTTGGTGATTCTATATTTCACCTGTGTTTGTATATGTCGGTTAACCCCAATATCCTAATGTATCCAATCCTCACACCTTTCCATTGGCGAAACATAAGTTTGTTTAATGAATCTGTGATTGCCCTTCTCTGTGGAAATATCTTCACTGGTATCAAGTTTTAGGTAACACCTATAAGTGATATCATACGATATGTGTCTTTCTCTTTCTGACTTACTACAAGTCACGTGATTACCTCTAGACTCATCTACGGTGCTGCAAATGGCATTGTGTCCTTTTTTTCCTTGGCTACTATTCTGTCTGTACATGTACCAGTTCGTCTTTGTCCACTCATCTGTTGATGGACTTTTTGGTTGCTTCCATGTCATGGCTATTGTAATGCTGCGGCAATGCACATTTGCCTGCCTGTGTCTTTCCAATTCTGTCTTCTTAGGGTATAGGCCCAGGAGTGGGCCTGCTGGATCATATGGTAGCAAAATGTTTACCTTGTGGAGGCACCTCCATTCTGTTCTCATTAGTGTCTCTTACCAGGATACGTCCCACTTAAAGTTGAAGTTATGGTCTTCTCCACAACACCTTCAGCGTTTATTGTTTGTAGTATTTTTGCTGACGTTTATTCTGACTAGTGTGAGCTGATACCACTTTGTGGTTGGATTTGCATGCGTCTCATAATCCCTTGAAATTGAGCCTTCTCGCATGTCCTTTTTTTCTTCAAACTGTGAGTACAGCTTACCTCTTCAAATTGTTTTCGTGAAGTGTGTGTGACATTTAGAAATATTTTGGCCATTACCTCCCTCAAGATATTTTGAGGTCAGGTTTCAGTGACAGCCCTCCAGTATTGGTGCATATGAAGTGACCCTAAGTACAGGTTTTAAAGCTGCTGTTGCAGGTAATGCCCAGAGGGCGGCAGCATTTCTGCTTTTCCCAATCTGGTAACTAGGGAAACAGACCATCCTGGCAGTGGTGTTCCTCGGTTATATACTAGAGTGGAATGTGCCCCCAAAAGCTGATGTCTCCTTACTTATGTTTGCTTTATGAATTGAATTTATATTTTTCTTATTGGAGTCATATTCCATTGTGTACATGGACCACTTCTTCTTTGTGCATTCCTCTGTTGATGGACATTTTCGTAGCTTCCAAATATTGGCTATGTTAAATGTTCTGTAGTACAGGATTGCCAGCCTGTGTCTTTTTTTTTGGGTCTACGTGGGCCTCTCGTTGCCGTGGACCCTCCCATTGCAGAGCACAGGCTCCGGACACGCAGGCCCAGCAGCCATAGCTCACGGGACCCGCGGCTCCACGGCATGTGGGATCTTCCGGAACCGGGGCATGAACCCGTGTCCCCTGCATTGGCAGGCGGACTCTGAACCACTGCGCCACCAGTGAAGCCCAGCCTGTGTCTTTTTGATTCTCATCCCCTCAGGCGATAGGCCCAGCAGTGGGTATGCTTGATTGAATGGTAGCTCAGTATTTACCTTTCCAAGGCACCTCATTTTTGTTTTCATTACTGGCTCTTACAATGTCCCACGTTGAACCGAGGGTAGGCATTTCTCCCAAACCCCTTCAGCGTTTATTGTTTGCAGGATTTTTGCTGATGGCCATTCTGACTGGTGTGAGCTGATAGGTTTTTGTAATTTGGATTTGCATATCTTTAATTATTCCTAACGTTCAGCCTTTTTCCATGCCTTTTTAAATTTCTTGTACAGATAAACAGAAAAAAAACGGAGAGTACAATTAACCTCTTGAAATAGTCTTCTTGGATGGTTGCCCTCTTTTGAATTTTTTGGTCAATTTTCGACCCCAGGATTGTTTTTGAGGGCAGGTGTCATTCACAGGCCTGCAATGAGTGTGAATATTTAGTGACCATTAGCACTGGGTTTAAAGCTGCTGTTGTGGGAAATGGCCACAAGGTGGCGTTAGTTCTCCATTCCCAAATCTGGTTACTAGGGCAGCAGAGCCTTTCTGGGACCAACGGAATACAGAAGAAGGCATCATTGAAGTCTAATACAGAAAACCATGTCATGGTGGATGGTAGAATGACCAGCAGGGTGTAGGAATCAGGAACTACTGGATGTATATCCTCAGTGACTTCACTGACTGTCCTGACATCCTTTACCAGGTCCCCAGCAGCCCACGGGGCTGACGTGGTCAGGGCAATGCCAGGTTATGGAGCTCACCTGCGCAACTACCCAGCAGCCCATGGGGCTCTCGTGGTCAGGCCCCTCCCAGGATATGGGGCTCACCTGGGCAGGTCCCCAGCAGCCCACGGGGCTCTCATGGTCAGGCCCCTCCCAGGTTATGGAGCTCACCTGTGCAACTACCCAGCAGCGCATGGGGCTCTCGTGATCAGGTCCCTCCCAGGATACGTAGCTCCCGTGGGCAGGTAGGACAGCAGGGCTGGGAACACAGGAATCATGCACATAGCCCTCATTTCACAGCATCCCAGATGGCCTGTCTCTCAGAGCTGACACAGAGCACCTCAGAGCAGGACTTGAACTAACAAACAGCATCTCCGACAGGTCTGTGACCCTGGGCGTCACTCTGTGCGGCCTCCCTCTGCCTGGTCTTCCAGAGACTTCCACTGCAGACGGGGACCAGGCCTCTGTCTCCACCCATCACCCCTCCTCTCCCTGACTCCTGGGTTCCTCTCATTAAGAGAGTGTCTTCTTGAAGTTGTCTCCCACTCATGGGCCAGATAAAATGATTAGAAAACAAGCCGGAGCTGCAGCCCCTTGTCTATCCTGACTCTTAGGAGCCCACACCTGTTCCTTGGACCTGGCCAGTTCAGCGAGGTCCATTTTCTGCAATGTGAGCCCCTGAGGTTTGAGGATTGGCTGAGCTGGGCAGCCTGACCCCTGCCGGCCAGCCCTGCCCAGGTGTGCCTGTGTTGAGGTCAATATAAACACCACTCCAGGCAGCAAGAGGCACTGCAGGTATGCCTGACGCCATATTCTCTGCCCCGTCAGCAGTCTCGGGGCTGTGCTGGTGGGAGGGTGTGAGGGGCCACGGCTTTGTGGGTGGTCCGGTGTGAGTGGGGCTCTGCTGGAGATTCTGCAGGAGTTGCCAGGCTGCCACCTGCTAAAGAAGAGGATGTGTCACCCATACCTTCGGCTGGAATTTCTCCCCGGGCAGAGGTGAGGAAGGAAAAAAGCAGTGGGGGCCGGGACAGGAGGGCTATCTCAGGCAGGGAAATGGAAAGCTTCCAGAAGAGCGCCCGGGGCCAGGAGCATCCTGGCTGGCCTGCAGGCACCAAGTCGGCCTGCGTGCTGTCGCTGGTGTGGCTCCACGGCCCTTCCTCTAGGCTTTCGAGTCCTTGTACATATTCAGGTGTTTTACCTGGGAAGGGTGGGAACAGTTCAGCAGCAGCTGGCCTGGGGCTCATCTCACGTTTACTCACAGACCCCTCGGCATGGTCCCCCAGCTTTGCAATGAGGACGTTCCTTGTGGGGGGCCTGCTGGCTGCATGGGAGATGATTCCCCACCTCTGACGAACTTCAGAATTGTTTACCACTGGAGCAAGTGCCCTGATAGCGTTTTCCTCTGTATAACTGGTGCATTCTGGTTTTTTTTTTCTTTTTTGGTTCAAGGTAGATTTCATTTCTCTTTCATGTATTTACAGATATAAGCATGGAAATAATTCATTCATATAAATATATCTGTGTGAAGGGAGGAACTTTTTTCTGCTTTATTTTTAAATTTTATTTTTTTAATCTTGAAATTTAATTTTATTTATTTTTTTATACAGCAGGTTATTATTAGTTATCTATTTTATACATATACATGTATACAGGTCAATCCCAATCTCCCAACTCATCCCACCACCACCAACCCGTGGCTTCCCCCCCTTGGTGTCCATACGTTTGTTCTCTACCTCTGTGTCTCTGTTTCTGCCCTGCAAACCGGTTCATCTCTACCATTTTTCTAGGTTCCACATATATGCATTAATATACAGTATATGTTTTTCTCTTTCTGACTTACTTCACTCTGTATGACAGTCTCTAGATCCATCGACATCTCAACAAATGACCCAGTTTCATTCCTTTGTATGGCTGAGTAGTATTCCATTTTATATATGTACCACATCTTTATCCATTCGTCTGTCTGTGGGCATTTAGGTTGCTTCCATTACGTGGTTATTGTAAATAGTGCTGCAATGAACATTGCGGTGAATGTGTCTTTTGGATTTATGGTTTTCTCTGGGTATATGCCCGGAAGTGGGATTGCTGGATCATATGCTAATTCTATTTTGAGTTTTCAAAGGAACCTCCATACTGCTCTCCATAGTGACTGTATCAATTTACATTCCCACCAATGGTGGAAGAGGGTTCCTTTTGTCCACACCCTCCCCAGCATTTGTTGTTTGTAGATTTTCTGATGATGCCCATTCTAACAGGTGAGGTGATATCTCACTGTAGTTTTGATTTGCATTTCTCTAATAATTAGTCATGTTGAGCAGCTTTTCATGTGTGTCTTGTCCATCTCTGCATCTTCTTTGAAGAAATGTCTATTTAGATCTTCTACCCATTTTTGTATTGGGTTGTTTGTTTTATATATATTAAGCTGCATGAGCTGTTTATATATATTGGAGATTAAACCTTTGTCCATTGATTCCTTTGCAAATATTTTCTCCCATTCTGAGGGTTGCCTTTTTCCATTCCCGTATTTTAGAAAAAAAATAAAGAAAAAGAAGCAGAACAGAAATGTGCGTAAAACATGCCTCTGGAAACTGTCGTTTTGAAATATGGACGTCTTTTGAATTTTTTGGTCGATATACGACCCCAGGATTTGTTTTCAGGGCCGGTGTCATTTACAGGCCTGCCAATTACTTTGAATATCTACTGACTATTAGCGCTGGGATTACAGCTGCTGTTGTGTGAAACGGCCACAAGGTGGCAGTATTTCTCCTTTACCAAATCTGGTTACTAGGGCAACAGAGCCTCAGTGGAAGTCGTGTTCTAGGTTGTAATTTAGAATGGAATGTGCCAGGAAAATGCCCCTTATGTTTGTCTCACGGCTTCTTGTTCATTTCTTTAATATAATTTTTATTTTTTATCACAGCCAGTTTTTGATTACAATGTTTGGGTTGTTTTAGGTGTGCAAGATGTGGTTCTTTTACACATATACATATGTCTGTTCTTCCTGGGATCCTTTTCCCATGTACGTTACGACAGAATGCTGAGTAGTCTTCTCTTGGTATTCCGTAGGTGTTTGGTGATTCTATATTTCACCTGTGTTTGTATATGTCGGTTAACCCCAATATCCTAATGTATCCAATCCTCACACCTTTCCATTGGCGAAACATAAGTTTGTTTAATGAATCTGTGATTGCCCTTCTCTGTGGAAATATCTTCACTGGTATCAAGTTTTAGGTAACACCTATAAGTGATATCATACGATATGTGTCTTTCTCTTTCTGACTTACTACAAGTCACGTGATTACCTCTAGACTCATCTACGGTGCTGCAAATGGCATTGTGTCCTTTTTTTCCTTGGCTACTATTCTGTCTGTACATGTACCAGTTCGTCTTTGTCCACTCATCTGTTGATGGACTTTTTGGTTGCTTCCATGTCATGGCTATTGTAATGCTGCGGCAATGCACATTTGCCTGCCTGTGTCTTTCCAATTCTGTCTTCTTAGGGTATAGGCCCAGGAGTGGGCCTGCTGGATCATATGGTAGCAAAATGTTTACCTTGTGGAGGCACCTCCATTCTGTTCTCATTAGTGTCTCTTACCAGGATACGTCCCACTTAAAGTTGAAGTTATGGTCTTCTCCACAACACCTTCAGCGTTTATTGTTTGTAGTATTTTTGCTGACGTTTATTCTGACTAGTGTGAGCTGATACCACTTTGTGGTTGGATTTGCATGCGTCTCATAATCCCTTGAAATTGAGCCTTCTCGCATGTCCTTTTTTTCTTCAAACTGTGAGTACAGCTTACCTCTTCAAATTGTTTTCGTGAAGTGTGTGTGACATTTAGAAATATTTTGGCCATTACCTCCCTCAAGATATTTTGAGGTCAGGTTTCAGTGACAGCCCTCCAGTATTGGTGCATATGAAGTGACCCTAAGTACAGGTTTTAAAGCTGCTGTTGCAGGTAATGCCCAGAGGGCGGCAGCATTTCTGCTTTTCCCAATCTGGTAACTAGGGAAACAGACCATCCTGGCAGTGGTGTTCCTCGGTTATATACTAGAGTGGAATGTGCCCCCAAAAGCTGATGTCTCCTTACTTATGTTTGCTTTATGAATTGAATTTATATTTTTCTTATTGGAGTCATATTCCATTGTGTACATGGACCACTTCTTCTTTGTGCATTCCTCTGTTGATGGACATTTTCGTAGCTTCCAAATATTGGCTATGTTAAATGTTCTGTAGTACAGGATTGCCAGCCTGTGTCTTTTTTTTGGGGGTCTACGTGGGCCTCTCGTTGCCGTGGACCCTCCCATTGCAGAGCACAGGCTCCAGACACGCAGGCCCAGCAGCCATAGCTCACGGGACCCGCGGCTCCACGGCATGTGGGATCTTCCGGAACCGGGGCATGAACCCGTGTCCCCTGCATTGGCAGGCGGACTCTGAACCACTGCGCCACCAGTGAAGCCCAGCCTGTGTCTTTTTGATTCTCATCCCCTCAGGCGATAGGCCCAGCAGTGGGTATGCTTGATTGAATGGTAGCTCAGTATTTACCTTTCCAAGGCACCTCATTTTTGTTTTCATTACTGGCTCTTACAATGTCCCACGTTGAACCGAGGGTAGGCATTTCTCCCAAACCCCTTCAGCGTTTATTGTTTGCAGGATTTTTGCTGATGGCCATTCTGACTGGTGTGAGCTGATAGGTTTTTGTAATTTGGATTTGCATATCTTTAATTATTCCTAACGTTCAGCCTTTTTCCATGCCTTTTTAAATTTCTTGTACAGAAAAACAGAAAAAAAAAACGGAGAGTACAATTAACCTCTTGAAATAGTCTTCTTGGATGGTTGCCCTCTTTTGAATTTTTTGGTCAATTTTCGACCCCAGGATTGTTTTTGAGGGCAGGTGTCATTCACAGGCCTGCAATGAGTGTGAATATTTAGTGACCATTAGCACTGGGTTTAAAGCTGCTGTTGTGGGAAATGGCCACAAGGTGGCGTTAGTTCTCCATTCCCAAATCTGGTTACTAGGGCAGCAGAGCCTTTCTGGGACCAACGGAATACAGAAGAAGGCATCATTGAAGTCTAATACAGAAAACCATGTCATGGTGGATGGTAGAATGACCAGCAGGGTGTAGGAATTAGGAACTACTGGATGTATATCCTCAGTGACTTCACTGACTGTCCTGACATCCTTTACCAGGTCCCCAGCAGCCCACGGGGCTGACGTGGTCAGGGTAATGCCAGGTTATGGAGCTCACCTGCGCAACTACCCAGCAGCCCATGGGGCTCTCGTGGTCAGGCCCCTCCCAGGATATGGGGCTCACCTGGGCAGGTCCCCAGCAGCCCACGGGGCTCTCATGGTCAGGCCCCTCCCAGGTTATGGAGCTCACCTGCGCAACTACCCAGCAGCGCATGGGGCTCTCGTGATCAGGTCCCTCCCAGGATACGTAGCTCCCGTGGGCAGGTAGGACAGCAGGGCTGGGAACACAGGAATCGTGCACATAGCCCTCATTTCACAGCATCCCAGATGGCCTGTCTCTCAGAGCTGACACAGAGCACCTCAGAGCAGGACTTGAACTAACAAACAGCATCTCCGACAGGTCTGTGACCCTGGGCGTCACTCTGTGCGGCCTCCCTCTGCCTGGTCTTCCAGAGACTTCCACTGCAGACGGGGCACCAGGCCTCTGTCTCCACCCATCACCCCTCCTCTCCCTGACTCCTGGGTTCCTCTCATTAAGAGAGTGTCTTCTTGAAGTTGTCTCCCACTCATGGGCCAGATAAAATGATTAGAAAACAAGCCGGAGCTGCAGCCCCTTGTCTATCCTGACTCTTAGGAGCCCACACCTGTTCCTTGGACCTGGCCAGTTCAGCGAGGTCCATTTTCTGCAATGTGAGCCCCTGAGGTTTGAGGATTGGCTGAGCTGGGCAGCCTGACCCCTGCCGGCCAGCCCTGCCCAGGTGTGCCTGTGTTGAGGTCAATATAAACACCACTCCAGGCAGCAAGAGGCACTGCAGGTATGCCTGACGCCATATTCTCTGTCCCGTCAGCAGTCTCGGGGCTGTGCTGGTGGGAGGGTGTGAGGGGCCACGGCTTTGTGGGTGGTCCGGTGTGAGTGGGGCTCTGCTGGAGATTCTGCAGGAGTTGCCAGGCTGCCACCTGCTAAAGAAGAGGATGTGTCACCCATACCTTCGGCTGGAATTTCTCCCCGGGCAGAGGTGAGGAAGGAAAAAAGCAGTGGGGGCCGGGACAGGAGGGCTATCTCAGGCAGGGAAATGGAAAGCTTCCAGAAGAGCGCCCGGGGCCAGGAGCATCCTGGCTGGCCTGCAGGCACCAAGTCGGCCTGCGTGCTGTCGCTGGTGTGGCTCCACGGCCCTTCCTCTAGGCTTTCGAGTCCTTGTACATATTCAGGTGTTTTACCTGGGAAGGGTGGGAACAGTTCAGCAGCAGCTGGCCTGGGGCTCATCTCACGTTTACTCACAGACCCCTCGGCATGGTCCCCCAGCTTTGCAATGAGGACGTTCCTTGTGGGGGGCCTGCTGGCTGCATGGGAGATGATTCCCCACCTCTGACGAACTTCAGAATTGTTTACCACTGGAGCAAGTGCCCTGATAGCGTTTTCCTCTGTATAACTGGTGCATTCTGGTTTTTTTTTTCTTTTTTGGTTCAAGGTAGATTTCATTTCTCTTTCATGTATTTACAGATATAAGCATGGAAATAATTCATTCATATAAATATATCTGTGTGAAGGGAGGAACTTTTTTCTGCTTTATTTTTAAATTTTATTTTTTTAATCTTGAAATTTAATTTTATTTATTTTTTTATACAGCAGGTTATTATTAGTTATCTATTTTATACATATACATGTATACAGGTCAATCCCAATCTCCCAACTCATCCCACCACCACCAACCCGTGGCTTCCCCCCCTTGGTGTCCATACGTTTGTTCTCTACCTCTGTGTCTCTGTTTCTGCCCTGCAAACCGGTTCATCTCTACCATTTTTCTAGGTTCCACATATATGCATTAATATACAGTATATGTTTTTCTCTTTCTGACTTACTTCACTCTGTATGACAGTCTCTAGATCCATCGACATCTCAACAAATGACCCAGTTTCATTCCTTTGTATGGCTGAGTAGTATTCCATTTTATATATGTACCACATCTTTATCCATTCGTCTGTCTGTGGGCATTTAGGTTGCTTCCATTACGTGGTTATTGTAAATAGTGCTGCAATGAACATTGCGGTGAATGTGTCTTTTGGATTTATGGTTTTCTCTGGGTATATGCCCGGAAGTGGGATTGCTGGATCATATGCTAATTCTATTTTGAGTTTTCAAAGGAACCTCCATACTGCTCTCCATAGTGACTGTATCAATTTACATTCCCACCAATGGTGGAAGAGGGTTCCTTTTGTCCACACCCTCCCCAGCATTTGTTGTTTGTAGATTTTCTGATGATGCCCATTCTAACAGGTGAGGTGATATCTCACTGTAGTTTTGATTTGCATTTCTCTAATAATTAGTCATGTTGAGCAGCTTTTCATGTGTGTCTTGTCCATCTCTGCATCTTCTTTGAAGAAATGTCTATTTAGATCTTCTACCCATTTTTGTATTGGGTTGTTTGTTTTATATATATTAAGCTGCATGAGCTGTTTATATATATTGGAGATTAAACCTTTGTCCATTGATTCCTTTGCAAATATTTTCTCCCATTCTGAGGGTTGCCTTTTTCCATTCCCGTATTTTAGAAAAAAAATAAAGAAAAAGAAGCAGAACAGAAATGTGCGTAAAACATGCCTCTGGAAACTGTCGTTTTGAAATATGGACGTCTTTTGAATTTTTTGGTCGATATACGACCCCAGGATTTGTTTTCAGGGCCGGTGTCATTTACAGGCCTGCCAATTACTTTGAATATCTACTGACTATTAGCGCTGGGATTACAGCTGCTGTTGTGTGAAACGGCCACAAGGTGGCAGTATTTCTCCTTTACCAAATCTGGTTACTAGGGCAACAGAGCCTCAGTGGAAGTCGTGTTCTAGGTTGTAATTTAGAATGGAATGTGCCAGGAAAATGCCCCTTATGTTTGTCTCACGGCTTCTTGTTCATTTCTTTAATTTAATTTTTATTTTTTATCACAGCCAGTTTTTGATTACAATGTTTGGGTTGTTTTAGGTGTGCAAGATGTGGTTCTTTTACACATATACATATGTCTGTTCTTCCTGGGATCCTTTTCCCATGTACGTTACGACAGAATGCTGAGTAGTCTTCTCTTGGTATTCCGTAGGTGTTTGGTGATTCTATATTTCACCTGTGTTTGTATATGTCGGTTAACCCCAATATCCTAATGTATCCAATCCTCACACCTTTCCATTGGCGAAACATAAGTTTGTTTAATGAATCTGTGATTGCCCTTCTCTGTGGAAATATCTTCACTGGTATCAAGTTTTAGGTAACACCTATAAGTGATATCATACGATATGTGTCTTTCTCTTTCTGACTTACTACAAGTCACGTGATTACCTCTAGACTCATCTACGGTGCTGCAAATGGCATTGTGTCCTTTTTTTCCTTGGCTACTATTCTGTCTGTACATGTACCAGTTCGTCTTTGTCCACTCATCTGTTGATGGACTTTTTGGTTGCTTCCATGTCATGGCTATTGTAATGCTGCGGCAATGCACATTTGCCTGCCTGTGTCTTTCCAATTCTGTCTTCTTAGGGTATAGGCCCAGGAGTGGGCCTGCTGGATCATATGGTAGCAAAATGTTTACCTTGTGGAGGCACCTCCATTCTGTTCTCATTAGTGTCTCTTACCAGGATACGTCCCACTTAAAGTTGAAGTTATGGTCTTCTCCACAACACCTTCAGCGTTTATTGTTTGTAGTATTTTTGCTGACGTTTATTCTGACTAGTGTGAGCTGATACCACTTTGTGGTTGGATTTGCATGCGTCTCATAATCCCTTGAAATTGAGCCTTCTCGCATGTCCTTTTTTTCTTCAAACTGTGAGTACAGCTTACCTCTTCAAATTGTTTTCGTGAAGTGTGTGTGACATTTAGAAATATTTTGGCCATTACCTCCCTCAAGATATTTTGAGGTCAGGTTTCAGTGACAGCCCTCCAGTATTGGTGCATATGAAGTGACCCTAAGTACAGGTTTTAAAGCTGCTGTTGCAGGTAATGCCCAGAGGGCGGCAGCATTTCTGCTTTTCCCAATCTGGTAACTAGGGAAACAGACCATCCTGGCAGTGGTGTTCCTCGGTTATATACTAGAGTGGAATGTGCCCCCAAAAGCTGATGTCTCCTTACTTATGTTTGCTTTATGAATTGAATTTATATTTTTCTTATTGGAGTCATATTCCATTGTGTACATGGACCACTTCTTCTTTGTGCATTCCTCTGTTGATGGACATTTTCGTAGCTTCCAAATATTGGCTATGTTAAATGTTCTGTAGTACAGGATTGCCAGCCTGTGTCTTTTTTTTGGGGGTCTACGTGGGCCTCTCGTTGCCGTGGACCCTCCCATTGCAGAGCACAGGCTCCAGACACGCAGGCCCAGCAGCCATAGCTCACGGGACCCGCGGCTCCACGGCATGTGGGATCTTCCGGAACCGGGGCATGAACCCGTGTCCCCTGCATTGGCAGGCGGACTCTGAACCACTGCGCCACCAGTGAAGCCCAGCCTGTGTCTTTTTGATTCTCATCCCCTCAGGCGATAGGCCCAGCAGTGGGTATGCTTGATTGAATGGTAGCTCAGTATTTACCTTTCCAAGGCACCTCATTTTTGTTTTCATTACTGGCTCTTACAATGTCCCACGTTGAACCGAGGGTAGGCATTTCTCCCAAACCCCTTCAGCGTTTATTGTTTGCAGGATTTTTGCTGATGGCCATTCTGACTGGTGTGAGCTGATAGGTTTTTGTAATTTGGATTTGCATATCTTTAATTATTCCTAACGTTCAGCCTTTTTCCATGCCTTTTTAAATTTCTTGTACAGAAAAACAGAAAAAAAAACGGAGAGTACAATTAACCTCTTGAAATAGTCTTCTTGGATGGTTGCCCTCTTTTGAATTTTTTGGTCAATTTTCGACCCCAGGATTGTTTTTGAGGGCAGGTGTCATTCACAGGCCTGCAATGAGTGTGAATATTTAGTGACCATTAGCACTGGGTTTAAAGCTGCTGTTGTGGGAAATGGCCACAAGGTGGCGTTAGTTCTCCATTCCCAAATCTGGTTACTAGGGCAGCAGAGCCTTTCTGGGACCAACGGAATACAGAAGAAGGCATCATTGAAATCTAATACAGAAAACCATGTCATGGTGGATGGTAGAATGACCAGCAGGGTGTAGGAATTAGGAACTACTGGATGTATATCCTCAGTGACTTCACTGACTGTCCTGACATCCTTTACCAGGTCCCCAGCAGCCCACGGGGCTGACGTGGTCAGGGCAATGCCAGGTTATGGAGCTCACCTGCGCAACTACCCAGCAGCCCATGGGGCTCTCGTGGTCAGGCCCCTCCCAGGATATGGGGCTCACCTGGGCAGGTCCCCAGCAGCCCACGGGGCTCTCATGGTCAGGCCCCTCCCAGGTTATGGAGCTCACCTGCGCAACTACCCAGCAGCGCATGGGGCTCTCGTGATCAGGTCCCTCCCAGGATACGTAGCTCCCGTGGGCAGGTAGGACAGCAGGGCTGGGAACACAGGAATCGTGCACATAGCCCTCATTTCACAGCATCCCAGATGGCCTGTCTCTCAGAGCTGACACAGAGCCCCTCAGAGCAGGACTTGAACTAACAAACAGCATCTCCGACAGGTCTGTGACCCTGGGCGTCACTCTGTGCGGCCTCCCTCTGCCTGGTCTTCCAGAGACTTCCACTGCAGACGGGGCACCAGGCCTCTGTCTCCACCCATCACCCCTCCTCTCCCTGACTCCTGGGTTCCTCTCATTAAGAGAGTGTCTTCTTGAAGTTGTCTCCCACTCATGGGCCAGATAAAATGATTAGAAAACAAGCCGGAGCTGCAGCCCCTTGTCTATCCTGACTCTTAGGAGCCCACACCTGTTCCTTGGACCTGGCCAGTTCAGCGAGGTCCATTTTCTGCAATGTGAGCCCCTGAGGTTTGAGGATTGGCTGAGCTGGGCAGCCTGACCCCTGCCGGCCAGCCCTGCCCAGGTGTGCCTGTGTTGAGGTCAATATAAACACCACTCCAGGCAGCAAGAGGCACTGCAGGTATGCCTGACGCCATATTCTCTGTCCCGTCAGCAGTCTCGGGGCTGTGCTGGTGGGAGGGTGTGAGGGGCCACGGCTTTGTGGGTGGTCCGGTGTGAGTGGGGCTCTGCTGGAGATTCTGCAGGAGTTGCCAGGCTGCCACCTGCTAAAGAAGAGGATGTGTCACCCATACCTTCGGCTGGAATTTCTCCCCGGGCAGAGGTGAGGAAGGAAAAAAGCAGTGGGGGCCGGTACAGGAGGGCTATCTCAGGCAGGGAAATGGAAAGCTTCCAGAAGAGCGCCCGGGGCCAGGAGCATCCTGGCTGGCCTGCAGGCACCAAGTCGGCCTGCGTGCTGTCGCTGGTGTGGCTCCACGGCCCTTCCTCTAGGCTTTCGAGTCCTTGTACATATTCAGGTGTTTTACCTGGGAAGGGTGGGAACAGTTCAGCAGCAGCTGGCCTGGGGCTCATCTCACGTTTACTCACAGACCCCTCGGCATGGTCCCCCAGCTTTGCAATGAGGACGTTCCTTGTGGGGGGCCTGCTGGCTGCATGGGAGATGATTCCCCACCTCTGACGAACTTCAGAATTGTTTACCACTGGAGCAAGTGCCCTGATAGCGTTTTCCTCTGTATAACTGGTGCATTCTGGTTTTTTTTTTTCTTTTTTGGTTCAAGGTAGATTTCATTTCTCTTTCATGTATTTACAGATATAAGCATGGAAATAATTCATTCATATAAATATATCTGTGTGAAGGGAGGAACTTTTTTCTGCTTTATTTTTAAATTTTATTTTTTTAATCTTGAAATTTAATTTTATTTATTTTTTTATACAGCAGGTTATTATTAGTTATCTATTTTATACATATACATGTATACAGGTCAATCCCAATCTCCCAACTCATCCCACCACCACCAACCCGTGGCTTCCCCCCCTTGGTGTCCATACGTTTGTTCTCTACCTCTGTGTCTCTGTTTCTGCCCTGCAAACCGGTTCATCTCTACCATTTTTCTAGGTTCCACATATATGCATTAATATACAGTATATGTTTTTCTCTTTCTGACTTACTTCACTCTGTATGACAGTCTCTAGATCCATCGACATCTCAACAAATGACCCAGTTTCATTCCTTTGTATGGCTGAGTAGTATTCCATTTTATATATGTACCACATCTTTATCCATTCGTCTGTCTGTGGGCATTTAGGTTGCTTCCATTACGTGGTTATTGTAAATAGTGCTGCAATGAACATTGCGGTGAATGTGTCTTTTGGATTTATGGTTTTCTCTGGGTATATGCCCGGAAGTGGGATTGCTGGATCATATGCTAATTCTATTTTGAGTTTTCAAAGGAACCTCCATACTGCTCTCCATAGTGACTGTATCAATTTACATTCCCACCAATGGTGGAAGAGGGTTCCTTTTGTCCACACCCTCCCCAGCATTTGTTGTTTGTAGATTTTCTGATGATGCCCATTCTAACAGGTGAGGTGATATCTCACTGTAGTTTTGATTTGCATTTCTCTAATAATTAGTCATGTTGAGCAGCTTTTCATGTGCGTCTTGTCCATCTCTGCATCTTCTTTGAAGAAATGTCTATTTAGATCTTCTACCCATTTTTGTATTGGGTTGTTTGTTTTATATATATTAAGCTGCATGAGCTGTTTATATATATTGGAGATTAAACCTTTGTCCATTGATTCCTTTGCAAATATTTTCTCCCATTCTGAGGGTTGCCTTTTTCCATTCCCGTATTTTAGAAAAAAAAATAAAGAAAAAGAAGCAGAACAGAAATGTGCGTAAAACATGCCTCTGGAAACTGTCGTTTTGAAATATGGACGTCTTTTGAATTTTTTGGTCGATATACGACCCCAGGATTTGTTTTCAGGGCCGGTGTCATTTACAGGCCTGCCAATTACTTTGAATATCTACTGACTATTAGCGCTGGGATTACAGCTGCTGTTGTGTGAAACGGCCACAAGGTGGCAGTATTTCTCCTTTACCAAATCTGGTTACTAGGGCAACAGAGCCTCAGTGGAAGTCGTGTTCTAGGTTGTAATTTAGAATGGAATGTGCCAGGAAAATGCCCCTTATGTTTGTCTCACGGCTTCTTGTTCATTTCTTTAATTTAATTTTTATTTTTTATCACAGCCAGTTTTTGATTACAATGTTTGGGTTGTTTTAGGTGTGCAAGATGTGGTTCTTTTACACATATACATATGTCTGTTCTTCCTGGGATCCTTTTCCCATGTACGTTACGACAGAATGCTGAGTAGTCTTCTCTTGGTATTCTGTAGGTGTTTGGTGATTCTATATTTCACCTGTGTTTGTATATGTCTGTTAACCCCAATATCCTAATGTATCCAATCCTCACACCTTTCCATTGGCGAAACATAAGTTTGTTTAATGAATCTGTGATTGCCCTTCTCTGTGGAAATATCTTCACTGGTATCAAGTTTTAGGTAACACCTATAAGTGATATCATACGATATGTGTCTTTCTCTTTCTGACTTACTACAAGTCACGTGATTACCTCTAGACTCATCTACGGTGCTGCAAATGGCATTGTGTCCTTTTTTTCCTTGGCTACTATTCTGTCTGTACATGTACCAGTTCGTCTTTGTCCACTCATCTGTTGATGGACTTTTTGGTTGCTTCCATGTCATGGCTATTGTAATGCTGCGGCAATGCACATTTGCCTGCCTGTGTCTTTCCAATTCTGTCTTCTTAGGGTATAGGCCCAGGAGTGGGCCTGCTGGATCATATGGTAGCAAAATGTTTACCTTGTGGAGGCACCTCCATTCTGTTCTCATTAGTGTCTCTTACCAGGATACGTCCCACTTAAAGTTGAAGTTATGGTCTTCTCCACAACACCTTCAGCGTTTATTGTTTGTAGTATTTTTGCTGACGTTTATTCTGACTAGTGTGAGCTGATACCACTTTGTGGTTGGATTTGCATGCGTCTCATAATCCCTTGAAATTGAGCCTTCTCGCATGTCCTTTTTTTCTTCAAACTGTGAGTACAGCTTACCTCTTCAAATTGTTTTCGTGAAGTGTGTGTGACATTTAGAAATATTTTGGCCATTACCTCCCTCAAGATATTTTGAGGTCAGGTTTCAGTGACAGCCCTCCAGTATTGGTGCATATGAAGTGACCCTAAGTACAGGTTTTAAAGCTGCTGTTGCAGGTAATGCCCAGAGGGCGGCAGCATTTCTGCTTTTCCCAATCTGGTAACTAGGGAAACAGACCATCCTGGCAGTGGTGTTCCTCGGTTATATACTAGAGTGGAATGTGCCCCCAAAAGCTGATGTCTCCTTACTTATGTTTGCTTTATGAATTGAATTTATATTTTTCTTATTGGAGTCATATTCCATTGTGTACATGGACCACTTCTTCTTTGTGCATTCCTCTGTTGATGGACATTTTCGTAGCTTCCAAATATTGGCTATGTTAAATGTTCTGTAGTACAGGATTGCCAGCCTGTGTCTTTTTTTTTTGGGTCTACGTGGGCCTCTCGTTGCCGTGGACCCTCCCATTGCAGAGCACAGGCTCCGGACACGCAGGCCCAGCAGCCATAGCTCACGGGACCCGCGGCTCCACGGCATGTGGGATCTTCCGGAACCGGGGCATGAACCCGTGTCCCCTGCATTGGCAGGCGGACTCTGAACCACTGCGCCACCAGTGAAGCCCAGCCTGTGTCTTTTTGATTCTCATCCCCTCAGGCGATAGGCCCAGCAGTGGGTATGCTTGATTGAATGGTAGCTCAGTATTTACCTTTCCAAGGCACCTCATTTTTGTTTTCATTACTGGCTCTTACAATGTCCCACGTTGAACCGAGGGTAGGCATTTCTCCCAAACCCCTTCAGCGTTTATTGTTTGCAGGATTTTTGCTGATGGCCATTCTGACTGGTGTGAGCTGATAGGTTTTTGTAATTTGGATTTGCATATCTTTAATTATTCCTAACGTTCAGCCTTTTTCCATGCCTTTTTAAATTTCTTGTACAGAAAAACAGAAAAAAAACGGAGAGTACAATTAACCTCTTGAAATAGTCTTCTTGGATGGTTGCCCTCTTTTGAATTTTTTGGTCAATTTTCGACCCCAGGATTGTTTTTGAGGGCAGGTGTCATTCACAGGCCTGCAATGAGTGTGAATATTTAGTGACCATTAGCACTGGGTTTAAAGCTGCTGTTGTGGGAAATGGCCACAAGGTGGCGTTAGTTCTCCATTCCCAAATCTGGTTACTAGGGCAGCAGAGCCTTTCTGGGACCAACGGAATACAGAAGAAGGCATCATTGAAGTCTAATACAGAAAACCATGTCATGGTGGATGGTAGAATGACCAGCAGGGTGTAGGAATTAGGAACTACTGGATGTATATCCTCAGTGACTTCACTGACTGTCCTGACATCCTTTACCAGGTCCCCAGCAGCCCACGGGGCTGACGTGGTCAGGGCAATGCCAGGTTATGGAGCTCACCTGCGCAACTACCCAGCAGCCCATGGGGCTCTCGTGGTCAGGCCCCTCCCAGGATATGGGGCTCACCTGGGCAGGTCCCCAGCAGCCCACGGGGCTCTCATGGTCAGGCCCCTCCCAGGTTATGGAGCTCACCTGTGCAACTACCCAGCAGCGCATGGGGCTCTCGTGATCAGGTCCCTCCCAGGATACGTAGCTCCCGTGGGCAGGTAGGACAGCAGGGCTGGGAACACAGGAATCATGCACATAGCCCTCATTTCACAGCATCCCAGATGGCCTGTCTCTCAGAGCTGACACAGAGCACCTCAGAGCAGGACTTGAACTAACAAACAGCATCTCCGACAGGTCTGTGACCCTGGGCGTCACTCTGTGCGGCCTCCCTCTGCCTGGTCTTCCAGAGACTTCCACTGCAGACGGGGACCAGGCCTCTGTCTCCACCCATCACCCCTCCTCTCCCTGACTCCTGGGTTCCTCTCATTAAGAGAGTGTCTTCTTGAAGTTGTCTCCCACTCATGGGCCAGATAAAATGATTAGAAAACAAGCCGGAGCTGCAGCCCCTTGTCTATCCTGACTCTTAGGAGCCCACACCTGTTCCTTGGACCTGGCCAGTTCAGCGAGGTCCATTTTCTGCAATGTGAGCCCCTGAGGTTTGAGGATTGGCTGAGCTGGGCAGCCTGACCCCTGCCGGCCAGCCCTGCCCAGGTGTGCCTGTGTTGAGGTCAATATAAACACCACTCCAGGCAGCAAGAGGCACTGCAGGTATGCCTGACGCCATATTCTCTGTCCCGTCAGCAGTCTCGGGGCTGTGCTGGTGGGAGGGTGTGAGGGGCCACGGCTTTGTGGGTGGTCCGGTGTGAGTGGGGCTCTGCTGGAGATTCTGCAGGAGTTGCCAGGCTGCCACCTGCTAAAGAAGAGGATGTGTCACCCATACCTTCGGCTGGAATTTCTCCCCGGGCAGAGGTGAGGAAGGAAAAAAGCAGTGGGGGCCGGTACAGGAGGGCTATCTCAGGCAGGGAAATGGAAAGCTTCCAGAAGAGCGCCCGGGGCCAGGAGCATCCTGGCTGGCCTGCAGGCACCAAGTCGGCCTGCGTGCTGTCGCTGGTGTGGCTCCACGGCCCTTCCTCTAGGCTTTCGAGTCCTTGTACATATTCAGGTGTTTTACCTGGGAAGGGTGGGAACAGTTCAGCAGCAGCTGGCCTGGGGCTCATCTCACGTTTACTCACAGACCCCTCGGCATGGTCCCCCAGCTTTGCAATGAGGACGTTCCTTGTGGGGGGCCTGCTGGCTGCATGGGAGATGATTCCCCACCTCTGACGAACTTCAGAATTGTTTACCACTGGAGCAAGTGCCCTGATAGCGTTTTCCTCTGTATAACTGGTGCATTCTGGTTTTTTTTTTCTTTTTTGGTTCAAGGTAGATTTCATTTCTCTTTCATGTATTTACAGATATAAGCATGGAAATAATTCATTCATATAAATATATCTGTGTGAAGGGAGGAACTTTTTTCTGCTTTATTTTTAAATTTTATTTTTTTAATCTTGAAATTTAATTTTATTTATTTTTTTATACAGCAAGTTATTATTAGTTATCTATTTTATACATATACATGTATACAGGTCAATCCCAATCTCCCAACTCATCCCACCACCACCAACCCGTGGCTTCCCCCCCTTGGTGTCCATACGTTTGTTCTCTACCTCTGTGTCTCTGTTTCTGCCCTGCAAACCGGTTCATCTCTACCATTTTTCTAGGTTCCACATATATGCATTAATATACAGTATATGTTTTTCTCTTTCTGACTTACTTCACTCTGTATGACAGTCTCTAGATCCATCGACGTCTCAACAAATGACCCAGTTTCATTCCTTTGTATGGCTGAGTAGTATTCCATTTTATATATGTACCACATCTTTATCCATTCGTCTGTCTGTGGGCATTTAGGTTGCTTCCATTACGTGGTTATTGTAAATAGTGCTGCAATGAACATTGCGGTGAATGTGTCTTTTGGATTTATGGTTTTCTCTGGGTATATGCCCGGAAGTGGGATTGCTGGATCATATGCTAATTCTATTTTGAGTTTTCAAAGGAACCTCCATACTGCTCTCCATAGTGACTGTATCAATTTACATTCCCACCAATGGTGGAAGAGGGTTCCTTTTGTCCACACCCTCCCCAGCATTTGTTGTTTGTAGATTTTCTGATGATGCCCATTCTAACAGGTGAGGTGATATCTCACTGTAGTTTTGATTTGCATTTCTCTAATAATTAGTCATGTTGAGCAGCTTTTCATGTGTGTCTTGTCCATCTCTGCATCTTCTTTGAAGAAATGTCTATTTAGATCTTCTACCCATTTTTGTATTGGGTTGTTTGTTTTATATATATTAAGCTGCATGAGCTGTTTATATATATTGGAGATTAAACCTTTGTCCATTGATTCCTTTGCAAATATTTTCTCCCATTCTGAGGGTTGCCTTTTTCCATTCCCGTATTTTAGAAAAAAAATAAAGAAAAAGAAGCAGAACAGAAATGTGCGTAAAACATGCCTCTGGAAACTGTCGTTTTGAAATATGGACGTCTTTTGAATTTTTTGGTCGATATACGACCCCAGGATTTGTTTTCAGGGCCGGTGTCATTTACAGGCCTGCCAATTACTTTGAATATCTACTGACTATTAGCGCTGGGATTACAGCTGCTGTTGTGTGAAACGGCCACAAGGTGGCAGTATTTCTCCTTTACCAAATCTGGTTACTAGGGCAACAGAGCCTCAGTGGAAGTCGTGTTCTAGGTTGTAATTTAGAATGGAATGTGCCAGGAAAATGCCCCTTATGTTTGTCTCACGGCTTCTTGTTCATTTCTTTAATTTTTATTTTTTATCACAGCCAGTTTGATTACAATGTTTGGGTTGTTTTAGGTGTGCAAGATGTGGTTCTTTTACACATATACATGTGTCTGTTCTTCCTGGGATCCTTTTCCCATGTACGTTATGACAGAATGCTGAGTAGTCTTCTCTTGGTATTCCGTAGGTGTTTGGTGATTCTATATTTCACCTGTGTTTGTATATGTCTGTTAACCCCAATATCCTAATGTATCCAATCCTCACACCTTTCCATTGGCGAAACATAAGTTTGTTTAATGAATCTGTGATTGCCCTTCTCTGTGGAAATATCTTCACTGGTATCAAGTTTTAGGTAACACCTATAAGTGATATCATACGATATGTGTCTTTCTCTTTCTGACTTACTACAAGTCACGTGATTACCTCTAGACTCATCTACGGTGCTGCAAATGGCATTGTGTCCTTTTTTTCCTTGGCTACTATTCTGTCTGTACATGTACCAGTTCGTCTTTGTCCACTCATCTGTTGATGGACTTTTTGGTTGCTTCCATGTCATGGCTATTGTAATGCTGCGGCAATGCACATTTGCCTGCCTGTGTCTTTCCAATTCTGTCTTCTTAGGGTATAGGCCCAGGAGTGGGCCTGCTGGATCATATGGTAGCAAAATGTTTACCTTGTGGAGGCACCTCCATTCTGTTCTCATTAGTGTCTCTTACCAGGATACGTCCCACTTAAAGTTGAAGTTATGGTCTTCTCCACAACACCTTCAGCGTTTATTGTTTGTAGTATTTTTGCTGACGTTTATTCTGACTAGTGTGAGCTGATACCACTTTGTGGTTGGATTTGCATGCGTCTCATAATCCCTTGAAATTGAGCCTTCTCGCATGTCCTTTTTTTCTTCAAACTGTGAGTACAGCTTACCTCTTCAAATTGTTTTCGTGAAGTGTGTGTGACATTTAGAAATATTTTGGCCATTACCTCCCTCAAGATATTTTGAGGTCAGGTTTCAGTGACAGCCCTCCAGTATTGGTGCATATGAAGTGACCCTAAGTACAGGTTTTAAAGCTGCTGTTGCAGGTAATGCCCAGAGGGCGGCAGCATTTCTGCTTTTCCCAATCTGGTAACTAGGGAAACAGACCATCCTGGCAGTGGTGTTCCTCGGTTATATACTAGAGTGGAATGTGCCCCCAAAAGCTGATGTCTCCTTACTTATGTTTGCTTTATGAATTGAATTTATATTTTTCTTATTGGAGTCATATTCCATTGTGTACATGGACCACTTCTTCTTTGTGCATTCCTCTGTTGATGGACATTTTCGTAGCTTCCAAATATTGGCTATGTTAAATGTTCTGTAGTACAGGATTGCCAGCCTGTGTCTTTTTTTTGGGGGTCTACGTGGGCCTCTCGTTGCCGTGGACCCTCCCATTGCAGAGCACAGGCTCCAGACACGCAGGCCCAGCAGCCATAGCTCACGGGACCCGCGGCTCCACGGCATGTGGGATCTTCCGGAACCGGGGCATGAACCCGTGTCCCCTGCATTGGCAGGCGGACTCTGAACCACTGCGCCACCAGTGAAGCCCAGCCTGTGTCTTTTTGATTCTCATCCCCTCAGGCGATAGGCCCAGCAGTGGGTATGCTTGATTGAATGGTAGCTCAGTATTTACCTTTCCAAGGCACCTCATTTTTGTTTTCATTACTGGCTCTTACAATGTCCCACGTTGAACCGAGGGTAGGCATTTCTCCCAAACCCCTTCAGCGTTTATTGTTTGCAGGATTTTTGCTGATGGCCATTCTGACTGGTGTGAGCTGATAGGTTTTTGTAATTTGGATTTGCATATCTTTAATTATTCCTAACGTTCAGCCTTTTTCCATGCCTTTTTAAATTTCTTGTACAGAAAAACAGAAAAAAAAAACGGAGAGTACAATTAACCTCTTGAAATAGTCTTCTTGGATGGTTGCCCTCTTTTGAATTTTTTGGTCAATTTTCGACCCCAGGATTGTTTTTGAGGGCAGGTGTCATTCACAGGCCTGCAATGAGTGTGAATATTTAGTGACCATTAGCACTGGGTTTAAAGCTGCTGTTGTGGGAAATGGCCACAAGGTGGCGTTAGTTCTCCATTCCCAAATCTGGTTACTAGGGCAGCAGAGCCTTTCTGGGACCAACGGAATACAGAAGAAGGCATCATTGAAGTCTAATACAGAAAACCATGTCATGGTGGATGGTAGAATGACCAGCAGGGTGTAGGAATTAGGAACTACTGGATGTATATCCTCAGTGACTTCACTGACTGTCCTGACATCCTTTACCAGGTCCCCAGCAGCCCACGGGGCTGACGTGGTCAGGGCAATGCCAGGTTATGGAGCTCACCTGCGCAACTACCCAGCAGCCCATGGGGCTCTCGTGGTCAGGCCCCTCCCAGGATATGGGGCTCACCTGGGCAGGTCCCCAGCAGCCCACGGGGCTCTCATGGTCAGGCCCCTCCCAGGTTATGGAGCTCACCTGCGCAACTACCCAGCAGCGCATGGGGCTCTCGTGATCAGGTCCCTCCCAGGATACGTAGCTCCCGTGGGCAGGTAGGACAGCAGGGCTGGGAACACAGGAATCGTGCACATAGCCCTCATTTCACAGCATCCCAGATGGCCTGTCTCTCAGAGCTGACACAGAGCACCTCAGAGCAGGACTTGAACTAACAAACAGCATCTCCGACAGGTCTGTGACCCTGGGCGTCACTCTGTGCGGCCTCCCTCTGCCTGGTCTTCCAGAGACTTCCACTGCAGACGGGGCACCAGGCCTCTGTCTCCACCCATCACCCCTCCTCTCCCTGACTCCTGGGTTCCTCTCATTAAGAGAGTGTCTTCTTGAAGTTGTCTCCCACTCATGGGCCAGATAAAATGATTAGAAAACAAGCCGGAGCTGCAGCCCCTTGTCTATCCTGACTCTTAGGAGCCCACACCTGTTCCTTGGACCTGGCCAGTTCAGCGAGGTCCATTTTCTGCAATGTGAGCCCCTGAGGTTTGAGGATTGGCTGAGCTGGGCAGCCTGACCCCTGCCGGCCAGCCCTGCCCAGGTGTGCCTGTGTTGAGGTCAATATAAACACCACTCCAGGCAGCAAGAGGCACTGCAGGTATGCCTGACGCCATATTCTCTGTCCCGTCAGCAGTCTCGGGGCTGTGCTGGTGGGAGGGTGTGAGGGGCCACGGCTTTGTGGGTGGTCCGGTGTGAGTGGGGCTCTGCTGGAGATTCTGCAGGAGTTGCCAGGCTGCCACCTGCTAAAGAAGAGGATGTGTCACCCATACCTTCGGCTGGAATTTCTCCCCGGGCAGAGGTGAGGAAGGAAAAAAGCAGTGGGGGCCGGGACAGGAGGGCTATCTCAGGCAGGGAAATGGAAAGCTTCCAGAAGAGCGCCCGGGGCCAGGAGCATCCTGGCTGGCCTGCAGGCACCAAGTCGGCCTGCGTGCTGTCGCTGGTGTGGCTCCACGGCCCTTCCTCTAGGCTTTCGAGTCCTTGTACATATTCAGGTGTTTTACCTGGGAAGGGTGGGAACAGTTCAGCAGCAGCTGGCCTGGGGCTCATCTCACGTTTACTCACAGACCCCTCGGCATGGTCCCCCAGCTTTGCAATGAGGACGTTCCTTGTGGGGGGCCTGCTGGCTGCATGGGAGATGATTCCCCACCTCTGACGAACTTCAGAATTGTTTACCACTGGAGCAAGTGCCCTGATAGCGTTTTCCTCTGTATAACTGGTGCATTCTGGTTTTTTTTTTCTTTTTTGGTTCAAGGTAGATTTCATTTCTCTTTCATGTATTTACAGATATAAGCATGGAAATAATTCATTCATATAAATATATCTGTGTGAAGGGAGGAACTTTTTTCTGCTTTATTTTTAAATTTTATTTTTTTAATCTTGAAATTTAATTTTATTTATTTTTTTATACAGCAGGTTATTATTAGTTATCTATTTTATACATATACATGTATACAGGTCAATCCCAATCTCCCAACTCATCCCACCACCACCAACCCGTGGCTTCCCCCCCTTGGTGTCCATACGTTTGTTCTCTACCTCTGTGTCTCTGTTTCTGCCCTGCAAACCGGTTCATCTCTACCATTTTTCTAGGTTCCACATATATGCATTAATATACAGTATATGTTTTTCTCTTTCTGACTTACTTCACTCTGTATGACAGTCTCTAGATCCATCGACATCTCAACAAATGACCCAGTTTCATTCCTTTGTATGGCTGAGTAGTATTCCATTTTATATATGTACCACATCTTTATCCATTCGTCTGTCTGTGGGCATTTAGGTTGCTTCCATTACGTGGTTATTGTAAATAGTGCTGCAATGAACATTGCGGTGAATGTGTCTTTTGGATTTATGGTTTTCTCTGGGTATATGCCCGGAAGTGGGTTTGCTGGATCATATGCTAATTCTATTTTGAGTTTTCAAAGGAACCTCCATACTGCTCTCCATAGTGACTGTATCAATTTACATTCCCACCAATGGTGGAAGAGGGTTCCTTTTGTCCACACCCTCCCCAGCATTTGTTGTTTGTAGATTTTCTGATGATGCCCATTCTAACAGGTGAGGTGATATCTCACTGTAGTTTTGATTTGCATTTCTCTAATAATTAGTCATGTTGAGCAGCTTTTCATGTGCGTCTTGTCCATCTCTGCATCTTCTTTGAAGAAATGTCTATTTAGATCTTCTACCCATTTTTGTATTGGGTTGTTTGTTTTATATATATTAAGCTGCATGAGCTGTTTATATATATTGGAGATTAAACCTTTGTCCATTGATTCCTTTGCAAATATTTTCTCCCATTCTGAGGGTTGCCTTTTTCCATTCCCGTATTTTAGAAAAAAAATAAAGAAAAAGAAGCAGCACAGAAATGTGCGTAAAACATGCCTCTGGAAACTGTCGTTTTGAAATATGGACGTCTTTTGAATTTTTTGGTCGATATACGACCCCAGGATTTGTTTTCAGGGCCGGTGTCATTTACAGACCTGCCAATTACTTTGAATATCTACTGACTATTAGCGCTGGGATTACAGCTGCTGTTGTGTGAAACGGCCACAAGGTGGCAGTATTTCTCCTTTACCAAATCTGGTTACTAGGGCAACAGAGCCTCAGTGGAAGTCGTGTTCTAGGTTGTAATTTAGAATGGAATGTGCCAGGAAAATGCCCCTTATGTTTGTCTCACGGCTTCTTGTTCATTTCTTTAATTTAATTTTTATTTTTTATCACAGCCAGTTTTTGATTACAATGTTTGGGTTGTTTTAGGTGTGCAAGATGTGGTTCTTTTACACATATACATATGTCTGTTCTTCCTGGGATCCTTTTCCCATGTACGTTACGACAGAATGCTGAGTAGTCTTCTCTTGGTATTCCGTAGGTGTTTGGTGATTCTATATTTCACCTGTGTTTGTATATGTCTGTTAACCCCAATATCCTAATGTATCCAATCCTCACACCTTTCCATTGGCGAAACATAAGTTTGTTTAATAAATCTGTGATTGCCCTTCTCTGTGGAAATATCTTCACTGGTATCAAGTTTTAGGTAACACCTATAAGTGATATCATACGATATGTGTCTTTCTCTTTCTGACTTACTACAAGTCACGTGATTACCTCTAGACTCATCTACGGTGCTGCAAATGGCATTGTGTCCTTTTTTTCCTTGGCTACTATTCTGTCTGTACATGTACCAGTTCGTCTTTGTCCACTCATCTGTTGATGGACTTTTTGGTTGCTTCCATGTCATGGCTATTGTAATGCTGCGGCAATGCACATTTGCCTGCCTGTGTCTTTCCAATTCTGTCTTCTTAGGGTATAGGCCCAGGAGTGGGCCTGCTGGATCATATGGTAGCAAAATGTTTACCTTGTGGAGGCACCTCCATTCTGTTCTCATTAGTGTCTCTTACCAGGATACGTCCCACTTAAAGTTGAAGTTATGGTCTTCTCCACAACACCTTCAGCGTTTATTGTTTGTAGTATTTTTGCTGACGTTTATTCTGACTAGTGTGAGCTGATACCACTTTGTGGTTGGATTTGCATGCGTCTCATAATCCCTTGAAATTGAGCCTTCTCGCATGTCCTTTTTTTCTTCAAACTGTGAGTACAGCTTACCTCTTCAAATTGTTTTCGTGAAGTGTGTGTGACATTTAGAAATATTTTGGCCATTACCTCCCTCAAGATATTTTGAGGTCAGGTTTCAGTGACAGCCCTCCAGTATTGGTGCATATGAAGTGACCCTAAGTACAGGTTTTAAAGCTGCTGTTGCAGGTAATGCCCAGAGGGCGGCAGCATTTCTGCTTTTCCCAATCTGGTAACTAGGGAAACAGACCATCCTGGCAGTGGTGTTCCTCGGTTATATACTAGAGTGGAATGTGCCCCCAAAAGCTGATGTCTCCTTACTTATGTTTGCTTTATGAATTGAATTTATATTTTTCTTATTGGAGTCATATTCCATTGTGTACATGGACCACTTCTTCTTTGTGCATTCCTCTGTTGATGGACATTTTCGTAGCTTCCAAATATTGGCTATGTTAAATGTTCTGTAGTACAGGATTGCCAGCCTGTGTCTTTTTTTTTTGGGTCTACGTGGGCCTCTCGTTGCCGTGGACCCTCCCATTGCAGAGCACAGGCTCCGGACACGCAGGCCCAGCAGCCATAGCTCACGGGACCCGCGGCTCCACGGCATGTGGGATCTTCCGGAACCGGGGCATGAACCCGTGTCCCCTGCATTGGCAGGCGGACTCTGAACCACTGCGCCACCAGTGAAGCCCAGCCTGTGTCTTTTTGATTCTCATCCCCTCAGGCGATAGGCCCAGCAGTGGGTATGCTTGATTGAATGGTAGCTCAGTATTTACCTTTCCAAGGCACCTCATTTTTGTTTTCATTACTGGCTCTTACAATGTCCCACGTTGAACCGAGGGTAGGCATTTCTCCCAAACCCCTTCAGCGTTTATTGTTTGCAGGATTTTTGCTGATGGCCATTCTGACTGGTGTGAGCTGATAGGTTTTTGTAATTTGGATTTGCATATCTTTAATTATTCCTAACGTTCAGCCTTTTTCCATGCCTTTTTAAATTTCTTGTACAGAAAAACAGAAAAAAAACGGAGAGTACAATTAACCTCTTGAAATAGTCTTCTTGGATGGTTGCCCTCTTTTGAATTTTTTGGTCAATTTTCGACCCCAGGATTGTTTTTGAGGGCAGGTGTCATTCACAGGCCTGCAATGAGTGTGAATATTTAGTGACCATTAGCACTGGGTTTAAAGCTGCTGTTGTGGGAAATGGCCACAAGGTGGCGTTAGTTCTCCATTCCCAAATCTGGTTACTAGGGCAGCAGAGCCTTTCTGGGACCAACGGAATACAGAAGAAGGCATCATTGAAGTCTAATACAGAAAACCATGTCATGGTGGATGGTAGAATGACCAGCAGGGTGTAGGAATTAGGAACTACTGGATGTATATCCTCAGTGACTTCACTGACTGTCCTGACATCCTTTACCAGGTCCCCAGCAGCCCACGGGGCTGACGTGGTCAGGGCAATGCCAGGTTATGGAGCTCACCTGCGCAACTACCCAGCAGCCCATGGGGCTCTCGTGGTCAGGCCCCTCCCAGGATATGGGGCTCACCTGGGCAGGTCCCCAGCAGCCCACGGGGCTCTCATGGTCAGGCCCCTCCCAGGTTATGGAGCTCACCTGTGCAACTACCCAGCAGCGCATGGGGCTCTCGTGATCAGGTCCCTCCCAGGATACGTAGCTCCCGTGGGCAGGTAGGACAGCAGGGCTGGGAACACAGGAATCATGCACATAGCCCTCATTTCACAGCATCCCAGATGGCCTGTCTCTCAGAGCTGACACAGAGCACCTCAGAGCAGGACTTGAACTAACAAACAGCATCTCCGACAGGTCTGTGACCCTGGGCGTCACTCTGTGCGGCCTCCCTCTGCCTGGTCTTCCAGAGACTTCCACTGCAGACGGGGACCAGGCCTCTGTCTCCACCCATCACCCCTCCTCTCCCTGACTCCTGGGTTCCTCTCATTAAGAGAGTGTCTTCTTGAAGTTGTCTCCCACTCATGGGCCAGATAAAATGATTAGAAAACAAGCCGGAGCTGCAGCCCCTTGTCTATCCTGACTCTTAGGAGCCCACACCTGTTCCTTGGACCTGGCCAGTTCAGCGAGGTCCATTTTCTGCAATGTGAGCCCCTGAGGTTTGAGGATTGGCTGAGCTGGGCAGCCTGACCCCTGCCGGCCAGCCCTGCCCAGGTGTGCCTGTGTTGAGGTCAATATAAACACCACTCCAGGCAGCAAGAGGCACTGCAGGTATGCCTGACGCCATATTCTCTGTCCCGTCAGCAGTCTCGGGGCTGTGCTGGTGGGAGGGTGTGAGGGGCCACGGCTTTGTGGGTGGTCCGGTGTGAGTGGGGCTCTGCTGGAGATTCTGCAGGAGTTGCCAGGCTGCCACCTGCTAAAGAAGAGGATGTGTCACCCATACCTTCGGCTGGAATTTCTCCCCGGGCAGAGGTGAGGAAGGAAAAAAGCAGTGGGGGCCGGTACAGGAGGGCTATCTCAGGCAGGGAAATGGAAAGCTTCCAGAAGAGCGCCCGGGGCCAGGAGCATCCTGGCTGGCCTGCAGGCACCAAGTCGGCCTGCGTGCTGTCGCTGGTGTGGCTCCACGGCCCTTCCTCTAGGCTTTCGAGTCCTTGTACATATTCAGGTGTTTTACCAGGGAAGGGTGGGAACAGTTCAGCAGCAGCTGGCCTGGGGCTCATCTCACGTTTACTCACAGACCCCTCGGCATGGTCCCCCAGCTTTGCAATGAGGACGTTCCTTGTGGGGGGCCTGCTGGCTGCATGGGAGATGATTCCCCACCTCTGACGAACTTCAGAATTGTTTACCACTGGAGCAAGTGCCCTGATAGCGTTTTCCTCTGTATAACTGGTGCATTCTGGTTTTTTTTTTCTTTTTTGGTTCAAGGTAGATTTCATTTCTCTTTCATGTATTTACAGATATAAGCATGGAAATAATTCATTCATATAAATATATCTGTGTGAAGGGAGGAACTTTTTTCTGCTTTATTTTTAAATTTTATTTTTTTAATCTTGAAATTTAATTTTATTTATTTTTTTATACAGCAAGTTATTATTAGTTATCTATTTTATACATATACATGTATACAGGTCAATCCCAATCTCCCAACTCATCCCACCACCACCAACCCGTGGCTTCCCCCCCTTGGTGTCCATACGTTTGTTCTCTACCTCTGTGTCTCTGTTTGTGCCCTGCAAACCGGTTCATCTCTACCATTTTTCTAGGTTCCACATATATGCATTAATATACAGTATATGTTTTTCTCTTTCTGACTTACTTCACTCTGTATGACAGTCTCTAGATCCATCGACGTCTCAACAAATGACCCAGTTTCATTCCTTTGTATGGCTGAGTAGTATTCCATTTTATATATGTACCACATCTTTATCCATTCGTCTGTCTGTGGGCATTTAGGTTGCTTCCATTACGTGGTTATTGTAAATAGTGCTGCAATGAACATTGCGGTGAATGTGTCTTTTGGATTTATGGTTTTCTCTGGGTATATGCCCGGAAGTGGGATTGCTGGATCATATGCTAATTCTATTTTGAGTTTTCAAAGGAACCTCCATACTGCTCTCCATAGTGACTGTATCAATTTACATTCCCACCAATGGTGGAAGAGGGTTCCTTTTGTCCACACCCTCCCCAGCATTTGTTGTTTGTAGATTTTCTGATGATGCCCATTCTAACAGGTGAGGTGATATCTCACTGTAGTTTTGATTTGCATTTCTCTAATAATTAGTCATGTTGAGCAGCTTTTCATGTGTGTCTTGTCCATCTCTGCATCTTCTTTGAAGAAATGTCTATTTAGATCTTCTACCCATTTTTGTATTGGGTTGTTTGTTTTATATATATTAAGCTGCATGAGCTGTTTATATATATTGGAGATTAAACCTTTGTCCATTGATTCCTTTGCAAATATTTTCTCCCATTCTGAGGGTTGCCTTTTTCCATTCCCGTATTTTAGAAAAAAAATAAAGAAAAAGAAGCAGAACAGAAATGTGCGTAAAACATGCCTCTGGAAACTGTCGTTTTGAAATATGGACGTCTTTTGAATTTTTTGGTCGATATACGACCCCAGGATTTGTTTTCAGGGCCGGTGTCATTTACAGGCCTGCCAATTACTTTGAATATCTACTGACTATTAGCGCTGGGATTACAGCTGCTGTTGTGTGAAACGGCCACAAGGTGGCAGTATTTCTCCTTTACCAAATCTGGTTACTAGGGCAACAGAGCCTCAGTGGAAGTCGTGTTCTAGGTTGTAATTTAGAATGGAATGTGCCAGGAAAATGCCCCTTATGTTTGTCTCACGGCTTCTTGTTCATTTCTTTAATTTTTATTTTTTATCACAGCCAGTTTGATTACAATGTTTGGGTTGTTTTAGGTGTGCAAGATGTGGTTCTTTTACACATATACATGTGTCTGTTCTTCCTGGGATCCTTTTCCCATGTACGTTATGACAGAATGCTGAGTAGTCTTCTCTTGGTATTCCGTAGGTGTTTGGTGATTCTATATTTCACCTGTGTTTGTATATGTCTGTTAACCCCAATATCCTAATGTATCCAATCCTCACACCTTTCCATTGGCGAAACATAAGTTTGTTTAATGAATCTGTGATTGCCCTTCTCTGTGGAAATATCTTCACTGGTATCAAGTTTTAGGTAACACCTATAAGTGATATCATACGATATGTGTCTTTCTCTTTCTGACTTACTACAAGTCACGTGATTACCTCTAGACTCATCTACGGTGCTGCAAATGGCATTGTGTCCTTTTTTTCCTTGGCTACTATTCTGTCTGTACATGTACCAGTTCGTCTTTGTCCACTCATCTGTTGATGGACTTTTTGGTTGCTTCCATGTCATGGCTATTGTAATGCTGCGGCAATGCACATTTGCCTGCCTGTGTCTTTCCAATTCTGTCTTCTTAGGGTATAGGCCCAGGAGTGGGCCTGCTGGATCATATGGTAGCAAAATGTTTACCTTGTGGAGGCACCTCCATTCTGTTCTCATTAGTGTCTCTTACCAGGATACGTCCCACTTAAAGTTGAAGTTATGGTCTTCTCCACAACACCTTCAGCGTTTATTGTTTGTAGTATTTTTGCTGACGTTTATTCTGACTAGTGTGAGCTGATACCACTTTGTGGTTGGATTTGCATGCGTCTCATAATCCCTTGAAATTGAGCCTTCTCGCATGTCCTTTTTTTCTTCAAACTGTGAGTACAGCTTACCTCTTCAAATTGTTTTCGTGAAGTGTGTGTGACATTTAGAAATATTTTGGCCATTACCTCCCTCAAGACATTTTGAGGTCAGGTTTCATTGACAGCCCTCCAGTATTGGTGCATATGAAGTGACCCTAAGTACAGGTTTTAAAGCTGCTGTTGCAGGTAATGCCCAGAGGGCGGCAGCATTTCTGCTTTTCCCAATCTGGTAACTAGGGAAACAGACCATCCTGGCAGTGGTGTTCCTCGGTTATATACTAGAGTGGAATGTGCCCCCAAAAGCTGATGTCTCCTTACTTATGTTTGCTTTATGAATTGAATTTATATTTTTCTTATTGGAGTCATATTCCATTGTGTACATGGACCACTTCTTCTTTGTGCATTCCTCTGTTGATGGACATTTTCGTAGCTTCCAAATATTGGCTATGTTAAATGTTCTGTAGTACAGGATTGCCAGCCTGTGTCTTTTTTTTTGGGTCTACGTGGGCCTCTCGTTGCCGTGGACCCTCCCATTGCAGAGCACAGGCTCCGGACACGCAGGCCCAGCAGCCATAGCTCACGGGACCCGCGGCTCCACGGCATGTGGGATCTTCCGGAACCGGGGCATGAACCCGTGTCCCCTGCATTGGCAGGCGGACTCTGAACCACTGCGCCACCAGTGAAGCCCAGCCTGTGTCTTTTTGATTCTCATCCCCTCAGGCGATAGGCCCAGCAGTGGGTATGCTTGATTGAATGGTAGCTCAGTATTTACCTTTCCAAGGCACCTCATTTTTGTTTTCATTACTGGCTCTTACAATGTCCCACGTTGAACCGAGGGTAGGCATTTCTCCCAAACCCCTTCAGCGTTTATTGTTTGCAGGATTTTTGCTGATGGCCATTCTGACTGGTGTGAGCTGATAGGTTTTTGTAATTTGGATTTGCATATCTTTAATTATTCCTAACGTTCAGCCTTTTTCCATGCCTTTTTAAATTTCTTGTACAGAAAAACAGAAAAAAAACGGAGAGTACAATTAACCTCTTGAAATAGTCTTCTTGGATGGTTGCCCTCTTTTGAATTTTTTGGTCAATTTTCGACCCCAGGATTGTTTTTGAGGGCAGGTGTCATTCACAGGCCTGCAATGAGTGTGAATATTTAGTGACCATTAGCACTGGGTTTAAAGCTGCTGTTGTGGGAAATGGCCACAAGGTGGCGTTAGTTCTCCATTCCCAAATCTGGTTACTAGGGCAGCAGAGCCTTTCTGGGACCAACGGAATACAGAAGAAGGCATCATTGAAGTCTAATACAGAAAACTATGTCATGGTGGATGGTAGAATGACCAGCAGGATGTAGGAATTAGGAACTACTGGATGTATATCCTCAGTGACTTCACTGACTGTCCTGACATCCTTTACCAGGTCCCCAGCAGCCCACGGGGCTGACGTGGTCAGGGCAATGCCAGGTTATGGAGCTCACCTGCGCAACTACCCAGCAGCCCATGGGGCTCTCGTGGTCAGGCCCCTCCCAGGATATGGGGCTCACCTGGGCAGGTCCCCAGCAGCCCACGGGGCTCTCATGGTCAGGCCCCTCCCAGGTTATGGAGCTCACCTGCGCAACTACCCAGCAGCGCATGGGGCTCTCGTGATCAGGTCCCTCCCAGGATACGTAGCTCCCGTGGGCATGTAGGACAGCAGGGCTGGGAACACAGGAATCGTGCACATAGCCCTCATTTCACAGCATCCCAGATGGCCTGTCTCTCAGAGCTGACACAGAGCACCTCAGAGCAGGACTTGAACTAACAAACAGCATCTCCGACAGGTCTGTGACCCTGGGCGTCACTCTGTGCGGCCTCCCTCTGCCTGGTCTTCCAGAGACTTCCACTGCAGACGGGGACCAGGCCTCTGTCTCCACCCATCACCCCTCCTCTCCCTGACTCCTGGGTTCCTCTCATTAAGAGAGTGTCTTCTTGAAGTTGTCTCCCACTCATGGGCCAGATAAAATGATTAGAAAACAAGCCGGAGCTGCAGCCCCTTGTCTATCCTGACTCTTAGGAGCCCACACCTGTTCCTTGGACCTGGCCAGTTCAGCGAGGTCCATTTTCTGCAATGTGAGCCCCTGAGGTTTGAGGATTGGCTGAGCTGGGCAGCCTGACCCCTGCCGGCCAGCCCTGCCCAGGTGTGCCTGTGTTGAGGTCAATATAAACACCACTCCAGGCAGCAAGAGGCACTGCAGGTATGCCTGACGCCATATTCTCTGTCCCGTCAGCAGTCTCGGGGCTGTGCTGGTGGGAGGGTGTGAGGGGCCACGGCTTTGTGGGTGGTCCGGTGTGAGTGGGGCTCTGCTGGAGATTCTGCAGGAGTTGCCAGGCTGCCACCTGCTAAAGAAGAGGATGTGTCACCCATACCTTCGGCTGGAATTTCTCCCCGGGCAGAGGTGAGGAAGGAAAAAAGCAGTGGGGGCCGGGACAGGAGGGCTATCTCAGGCAGGGAAATGGAAAGCTTCCAGAAGAGCGCCCGGGGCCAGGAGCATCCTGGCTGGCCTGCAGGCACCAAGTCGGCCTGCGTGCTGTCGCTGGTGTGGCTCCACGGCCCTTCCTCTAGGCTTTCGAGTCCTTGTACATATTCAGGTGTTTTACCTGGGAAGGGTGGGAACAGTTCAGCAGCAGCTGGCCTGGGGCTCATCTCACGTTTACTCACAGACCCCTCGGCATGGTCCCCCAGCTTTGCAATGAGGACGTTCCTTGTGGGGGGCCTGCTGGCTGCATGGGAGATGATTCCCCACCTCTGACGAACTTCAGAATTGTTTACCACTGGAGCAAGTGCCCTGATAGCGTTTTCCTCTGTATAACTGGTGCATTCTGGTTTTTTTTTTTCTTTTTTGGTTCAAGGTAGATTTCATTTCTCTTTCATGTATTTACAGATATAAGCATGGAAATAATTCATTCATATAAATATATCTGTGTGAAGGGAGGAACTTTTTTCTGCTTTATTTTTAAATTTTATTTTTTTAATCTTGAAATTTAATTTTATTTATTTTTTTATACAGCAGGTTATTATTAGTTATCTATTTTATACATATACATGTATACAGGTCAATCCCAATCTCCCAACTCATCCCACCACCACCAACCCGTGGCTTCCCCCCCTTGGTGTCCATACGTTTGTTCTCTACCTCTGTGTCTCTGTTTCTGCCCTGCAAACCGGTTCATCTCTACCATTTTTCTAGGTTCCACATATATGCATTAATATACAGTATATGTTTTTCTCTTTCTGACTTACTTCACTCTGTATGACAGTCTCTAGATCCATCGACATCTCAACAAATAACCCAGTTTCATTCCTTTGTATGGCTGAGTAGTATTCCATTTTATATATGTACCACATCTTTATCCATTCGTCTGTCTGTGGGCATTTAGGTTGCTTCCATTACGTGGTTATTGTAAATAGTGCTGCAATGAACATTGCGGTGAATGTGTCTTTTGGATTTATGGTTTTCTCTGGGTATATGCCCGGAAGTGGGATTGCTGGATCATATGCTAATTCTATTTTGAGTTTTCAAAGGAACCTCCATACTGCTCTCCATAGTGACTGTATCAATTTACATTCCCACCAATGGTGGAAGAGGGTTCCTTTTGTCCACACCCTCCCCAGCATTTGTTGTTTGTAGATTTTCTGATGATGCCCATTCTAACAGGTGAGGTGATATCTCACTGTAGTTTTGATTTGCATTTCTCTAATAATTAGTCATGTTGAGCAGCTTTTCATGTGTGTCTTGTCCATCTCTGCATCTTCTTTGAAGAAATGTCTATTTAGATCTTCTACCCATTTTTGTATTGGGTTGTTTGTTTTATATATATTAAGCTGCATGAGCTGTTTATATATATTGGAGATTAAACCTTTGTCCATTGATTCCTTTGCAAATATTTTCTCCCATTCTGAGGGTTGCCTTTTTCCATTCCCGTATTTTAGAAAAAAAATAAAGAAAAAGAAGCAGAACAGAAATGTGCGTAAAACATGCCTCTGGAAACTGTCGTTTTGAAATATGGACGTCTTTTGAATTTTTTGGTCGATATACGACCCCAGGATTTGTTTTCAGGGCCGGTGTCATTTACAGGCCTGCCAATTACTTTGAATATCTACTGACTATTAGCGCTGGGATTACAGCTGCTGTTGTGTGAAACGGCCACAAGGTGGCAGTATTTCTCCTTTACCAAATCTGGTTACTAGGGCAACAGAGCCTCAGTGGAAGTCGTGTTCTAGGTTGTAATTTAGAATGGAATGTGCCAGGAAAATGCCCCTTATGTTTGTCTCACGGCTTCTTGTTCATTTCTTTAATTTAATTTTTATTTTTTATCACAGCCAGTTTTTGATTACAATGTTTGGGTTGTTTTAGGTGTGCAAGATGTGGTTCTTTTACACATATACATGTGTCTGTTCTTCCTGGGATCCTTTTCCCATGTACGTTATGACAGAATGCTGAGTAGTCTTCTCTTGGTATTCCGTAGGTGTTTGGTGATTCTATATTTCACCTGTGTTTGTATATGTCTGTTAACCCCAATATCCTAATGTATCCAATCCTCACACCTTTCCATTGGCGAAACATAAGTTTGTTTAATGAATCTGTGATTGCCCTTCTCTGTGGAAATATCTTCACTGGTATCAAGTTTTAGGTAACACCTATAAGTGATATCATACGATATGTGTCTTTCTCTTTCTGACTTACTACAAGTCACGTGATTACCTCTAGACTCATCTACGGTGCTGCAAATGGCATTGTGTCCTTTTTTTCCTTGGCTACTATTCTGTCTGTACATGTACCAGTTCGTCTTTGTCCACTCATCTGTTGATGGACTTTTTGGTTGCTTCCATGTCATGGCTATTGTAATGCTGCGGCAATGCACATTTGCCTGCCTGTGTCTTTCCAATTCTGTCTTCTTAGGGTATAGGCCCAGGAGTGGGCCTGCTGGATCATATGGTAGCAAAATGTTTACCTTGTGGAGGCACCTCCATTCTGTTCTCATTAGTGTCTCTTACCAGGATACGTCCCACTTAAAGTTGAAGTTATGGTCTTCTCCACAACACCTTCAGCGTTTATTGTTTGTAGTATTTTTGCTGACGTTTATTCTGACTAGTGTGAGCTGATACCACTTTGTGGTTGGATTTGCATGCGTCTCATAATCCCTTGAAATTGAGCCTTCTCGCATGTCCTTTTTTTCTTCAAACTGTGAGTACAGCTTACCTCTTCAAATTGTTTTCGTGAAGTGTGTGTGACATTTAGAAATATTTTGGCCATTACCTCCCTCAAGACATTTTGAGGTCAGGTTTCATTGACAGCCCTCCAGTATTGGTGCATATGAAGTGACCCTAAGTACAGGTTTTAAAGCTGCTGTTGCAGGTAATGCCCAGAGGGCGGCAGCATTTCTGCTTTTCCCAATCTGGTAACTAGGGAAACAGACCATCCTGGCAGTGGTGTTCCTCGGTTATATACTAGAGTGGAATGTGCCCCCAAAAGCTGATGTCTCCTTACTTATGTTTGCTTTATGAATTGAATTTATATTTTTCTTATTGGAGTCATATTCCATTGTGTACATGGACCACTTCTTCTTTGTGCATTCCTCTGTTGATGGACATTTTCGTAGCTTCCAAATATTGGCTATGTTAAATGTTCTGTAGTACAGGATTGCCAGCCTGTGTCTTTTTTTTGGGGGTCTACGTGGGCCTCTCGTTGCCGTGGACCCTCCCATTGCAGAGCACAGGCTCCGGACACGCAGGCCCAGCAGCCATAGCTCACGGGACCCGCGGCTCCACGGCATGTGGGATCTTCCGGAACCGGGGCATGAACCCGTGTCCCCTGCATTGGCAGGCGGACTCTGAACCACTGCGCCACCAGTGAAGCCCAGCCTGTGTCTTTTTGATTCTCATCCCCTCAGGCGATAGGCCCAGCAGTGGGTATGCTTGATTGAATGGTAGCTCAGTATTTACCTTTCCAAGGCACCTCATTTTTGTTTTCATTACTGGCTCTTACAATGTCCCACGTTGAACCGAGGGTAGGCATTTCTCCCAAACCCCTTCAGCGTTTATTGTTTGCAGGATTTTTGCTGATGGCCATTCTGACTGGTGTGAGCTGATAGGTTTTTGTAATTTGGATTTGCATATCTTTAATTATTCCTAACGTTCAGCCTTTTTCCATGCCTTTTTAAATTTCTTGTACAGAAAAACAGAAAAAAAAACGGAGAGTACAATTAACCTCTTGAAATAGTCTTCTTGGATGGTTGCCCTCTTTTGAATTTTTTGGTCAATTTTCGACCCCAGGATTGTTTTTGAGGGCAGGTGTCATTCACAGGCCTGCAATGAGTGTGAATATTTAGTGACCATTAGCACTGGGTTTAAAGCTGCTGTTGTGGGAAATGGCCACAAGGTGGCGTTAGTTCTCCATTCCCAAATCTGGTTTCTAGGGCAGCAGAGCCTTTCTGGGACCAACGGAATACAGAAGAAGGCATCATTGAAGTCTAATACAGAAAACCATGTCATGGTGGATGGTAGAATGACCAGCAGGATGTAGGAATTAGGAACTACTGGATGTATATCCTCAGTGACTTCACTGACTGTCCTGACATCCTTTACCAGGTCCCCAGCAGCCCACGGGGCTGACGTGGTCAGGGCAATGCCAGGTTATGGAGCTCACCTGCGCAACTACCCAGCAGCCCATGGGGCTCTCGTGGTCAGGCCCCTCCCAGGATATGGGGCTCACCTGGGCAGGTCCCCAGCAGCCCACGGGGCTCTCATGGTCAGGCCCCTCCCAGGTTATGGAGCTCACCTGCGCAACTACCCAGCAGCGCATGGGGCTCTCGTGATCAGGTCCCTCCCAGGATACGTAGCTCCCGTGGGCAGGTAGGACAGCAGGGCTGGGAACACAGGAATCGTGCACATAGCCCTCATTTCACAGCATCCCAGATGGCCTGTCTCTCAGAGCTGACACAGAGCACCTCAGAGCAGGACTTGAACTAACAAACAGCATCTCCGACAGGTCTGTGACCCTGGGCGTCACTCTGTGCGGCCTCCCTCTGCCTGGTCTTCCAGAGACTTCCACTGCAGACGGGGCACCAGGCCTCTGTCTCCACCCATCACCCCTCCTCTCCCTGACTCCTGGGTTCCTCTCATTAAGAGAGTGTCTTCTTGAAGTTGTCTCCCACTCATGGGCCAGATAAAATGATTAGAAAACAAGCCGGAGCTGCAGCCCCTTGTCTATCCTGACTCTTAGGAGCCCACACCTGTTCCTTGGACCTGGCCAGTTCAGCGAGGTCCATTTTCTGCAATGTGAGCCCCTGAGGTTTGAGGATTGGCTGAGCTGGGCAGCCTGACCCCTGCCGGCCAGCCCTGCCCAGGTGTGCCTGTGTTGAGGTCAATATAAACACCACTCCAGGCAGCAAGAGGCACTGCAGGTATGCCTGACGCCATATTCTCTGTCCCGTCAGCAGTCTCGGGGCTGTGCTGGTGGGAGGGTGTGAGGGGCCACGGCTTTGTGGGTGGTCCGGTGTGAGTGGGGCTCTGCTGGAGATTCTGCAGGAGTTGCCAGGCTGCCACCTGCTAAAGAAGAGGATGTGTCACCCATACCTTCGGCTGGAATTTCTCCCCGGGCAGAGGTGAGGAAGGAAAAAAGCAGTGGGGGCCGGGACAGGAGGGCTATATCAGGCAGGGAAATGGAAAGCTTCCAGAAGAGCACCCGGGGCCAGGAGCATCCTGGCTGGCCTGCAGGCACCAAGTCGGCCTGCGTGCTGTCGCTGGTGTGGCTCCACGGCCCTTCCTCTAGGCTTTCGAGTCCTTGTACATATTCAGGTGTTTTACCTGGGAAGGGTGGGAACAGTTCAGCAGCAGCTGGCCTGGGGCTCATCTCACGTTTACTCACAGACCCCTCGGCATGGTCCCCCAGCTTTGCAATGAGGACGTTCCTTGTGGGGGGCCTGCTGGCTGCATGGGAGATGATTCCCCACCTCTGACGAACTTCAGAATTGTTTACCACTGGAGCAAGTGCCCTGATAGCGTTTTCCTCTGTATAACTGGTGCATTCTGGTTTTTTTTTTCTTTTTTGGTTCAAGGTAGATTTCATTTCTCTTTCATGTATTTACAGATATAAGCATGGAAATAATTCATTCATATAAATATATCTGTGTGAAGGGAGGAACTTTTTTCTGCTTTATTTTTAAATTTTATTTTTTTAATCTTGAAATTTAATTTTATTTATTTTTTTATACAGCAGGTTATTATTAGTTATCTATTTTATACATATACATGTATACAGGTCAATCCCAATCTCCCAACTCATCCCACCACCACCAACCCGTGGCTTCCCCCCCTTGGTGTCCATACGTTTGTTCTCTACCTCTGTGTCTCTGTTTCTGCCCTGCAAACCGGTTCATCTCTACCATTTTTCTAGGTTCCACATATATGCATTAATATACAGTATATGTTTTTCTCTTTCTGACTTACTTCACTCTGTATGACAGTCTCTAGATCCATCGACATCTCAACAAATGACCCAGTTTCATTCCTTTGTATGGCTGAGTAGTATTCCATTTTATATATGTACCACATCTTTATCCATTCGTCTGTCTGTGGGCATTTAGGTTGCTTCCATTACGTGGTTATTGTAAATAGTGCTGCAATGAACATTGCGGTGAATGTGTCTTTTGGATTTATGGTTTTCTCTGGGTATATGCCCGGAAGTGGGATTGCTGGATCATATGCTAATTCTATTTTGAGTTTTCAAAGGAACCTCCATACTGCTCTCCATAGTGACTGTATCAATTTACATTCCCACCAATGGTGGAAGAGGGTTCCTTTTGTCCACACCCTCCCCAGCATTTGTTGTTTGTAGATTTTCTGATGATGCCCATTCTAACAGGTGAGGTGATATCTCACTGTAGTTTTGATTTGCATTTCTCTAATAATTAGTCATGTTGAGCAGCTTTTCATGTGCGTCTTGTCCATCTCTGCATCTTCTTTGAAGAAATGTCTATTTAGATCTTCTACCCATTTTTGTATTGGGTTGTTTGTTTTATATATATTAAGCTGCATGAGCTGTTTATATATATTGGAGATTAAACCTTTGTCCATTGATTCCTTTGCAAATATTTTCTCCCATTCTGAGGGTTGCCTTTTTCCATTCCCGTATTTTAGAAAAAAAATAAAGAAAAAGAAGCAGAACAGAAATGTGCGTAAAACATGCCTCTGGAAACTGTCGTTTTGAAATATGGACGTCTTTTGAATTTTTTGGTCGATATACGACCCCAGGATTTGTTTTCAGGGCCGGTGTCATTTACAGGCCTGCCAATTACTTTGAATATCTACTGACTATTAGCGCTGGGATTACAGCTGCTGTTGTGTGAAACGGCCACAAGGTGGCAGTATTTCTCCTTTACCAAATCTGGTTACTAGGGCAACAGAGCCTCAGTGGAAGTCGTGTTCTAGGTTGTAATTTAGAATGGAATGTGCCAGGAAAATGCCCCTTATGTTTGTCTCACGGCTTCTTGTTCATTTCTTTAATTTAATTTTTATTTTTTATCACAGCCAGTTTTTGATTACAATGTTTGGGTTGTTTTAGGTGTGCAAGATGTGGTTCTTTTACACATATACATATGTCTGTTCTTCCTGGGATCCTTTTCCCATGTACGTTACGACAGAATGCTGAGTAGTCTTCTCTTGGTATTCCGTAGGTGTTTGGTGATTCTATATTTCACCTGTGTTTGTATATGTCTGTTAACCCCAATATCCTAATGTATCCAATCCTCACACCTTTCCATTGGCGAAACATAAGTTTGTTTAATGAATCTGTGATTGCCCTTCTCTGTGGAAATATCTTCACTGGTATCAAGTTTTAGGTAACACCTATAAGTGATATCATACGATATGTGTCTTTCTCTTTCTGACTTACTACAAGTCACGTGATTACCTCTAGACTCATCTACGGTGCTGCAAATGGCATTGTGTCCTTTTTTTCCTTGGCTACTATTCTGTCTGTACATGTACCAGTTCGTCTTTGTCCACTCATCTGTTGATGGACTTTTTGGTTGCTTCCATGTCATGGCTATTGTAATGCTGCGGCAATGCACATTTGCCTGCCTGTGTCTTTCCAATTCTGTCTTCTTAGGGTATAGGCCCAGGAGTGGGCCCGCTGGATCATATGGTAGCAAAATGTTTACCTTGTGGAGGCACCTCCATTCTGTTCTCATTAGTGTCTCTTACCAGGATACATCCCACTTAAAGTTGAAGTTATGGTCTTCTCCACAACACCTTCAGCGTTTATTGTTTGTAGTATTTTTGCTGACGTTTATTCTGACTAGTGTGAGCTGATACCACTTTGTGGTTGGATTTGCATGCGTCTCATAATCCCTTGAAATTGAGCCTTCTCGCATGTCCTTTTTTTCTTCAAACTGTGAGTACAGCTTACCTCTTCAAATTGTTTTCGTGAAGTGTGTGTGACATTTAGAAATATTTTGGCCATTACCTCCCTCAAGATATTTTGAGGTCAGGTTTCAGTGACAGCCCTCCAGTATTGGTGCATATGAAGTGACCCTAAGTACAGGTTTTAAAGCTGCTGTTGCAGGTAATGCCCAGAGGGCGGCAGCATTTCTGCTTTTCCCAATCTGGTAACTAGGGAAACAGACCATCCTGGCAGTGGTGTTCCTCGGTTATATACTAGAGTGGAATGTGCCCCCAAAAGCTGATGTCTCCTTACTTATGTTTGCTTTATGAATTGAATTTATATTTTTCTTATTGGAGTCATATTCCATTGTGTACATGGACCACTTCTTCTTTGTGCATTCCTCTGTTGATGGACATTTTCGTAGCTTCCAAATATTGGCTATGTTAAATGTTCTGTAGTACAGGATTGCCAGCCTGTGTCTTTTTTTTGGGGGTCTACGTGGGCCTCTCGTTGCCGTGGACCCTCCCATTGCAGAGCACAGGCTCCGGACACGCAGGCCCAGCAGCCATAGCTCACGGGACCCGCGGCTCCACGGCATGTGGGATCTTCCGGAACCGGGGCATGAACCCGTGTCCCCTGCATTGGCAGGCGGACTCTGAACCACTGCGCCACCAGTGAAGCCCAGCCTGTGTCTTTTTGATTCTCATCCCCTCAGGCGATAGGCCCAGCAGTGGGTATGCTTGATTGAATGGTAGCTCAGTATTTACCTTTCCAAGGCACCTCATTTTTGTTTTCATTACTGGCTCTTACAATGTCCCACGTTGAACCGAGGGTAGGCATTTCTCCCAAACCCCTTCAGCGTTTATTGTTTGCAGGATTTTTGCTGATGGCCATTCTGACTGGTGTGAGCTGATAGGTTTTTGTAATTTGGATTTGCATATCTTTAATTATTCCTAACGTTCAGCCTTTTTCCATGCCTTTTTAAATTTCTTGTACAGAAAAACAGAAAAAAAAACGGAGAGTACAATTAACCTCTTGAAATAGTCTTCTTGGATGGTTGCCCTCTTTTGAATTTTTTGGTCAATTTTCGACCCCAGGATTGTTTTTGAGGGCAGGTGTCATTCACAGGCCTGCAATGAGTGTGAATATTTAGTGACCATTAGCACTGGGTTTAAAGCTGCTGTTGTGGGAAATGGCCACAAGGTGGCGTTAGTTCTCCATTCGCAAATCTGGTTACTAGGGCAGCAGAGCCTTTCTGGGACCAACGGAATACAGAAGAAGGCATCATTGAAGTCTAATACAGAAAACCATGTCATGGTGGATGGTAGAATGACCAGCAGGGTGTAGGAATTAGGAACTACTGGATGTATATCCTCAGTGACTTCACTGACTGTCCTGACATCCTTTACCAGGTCCCCAGCAGCCCACGGGGCTGACGTGGTCAGGGCAATGCCAGGTTATGGAGCTCACCTGCGCAACTACCCAGCAGCCCATGGGGCTCTCGTGGTCAGGCCCCTCCCAGGATATGGGGCTCACCTGGGCAGGTCCCCAGCAGCCCACGGGGCTCTCATGGTCAGGCCCCTCCCAGGTTATGGAGCTCACCTGTGCAACTACCCAGCAGCGCATGGGGCTCTCGTGATCAGGTCCCTCCCAGGATACGTAGCTCCCGTGGGCAGGTAGGACAGCAGGGCTGGGAACACAGGAATCATGCACAGAGCCCTCATTTCACAGCATCCCAGATGGCCTGTCTCTCAGAGCTGACACAGAGCACCTCAGAGCAGGACTTGAACTAACAAACAGCATCTCCGACAGGTCTGTGACCCTGGGCGTCACTCTGTGCGGCCTCCCTCTGCCTGGTCTTCCAGAGACTTCCACTGCAGACGGGGACCAGGCCTCTGTCTCCACCCATCACCCCTCCTCTCCCTGACTCCTGGGTTCCTCTCATTAAGAGAGTGTCTTCTTGAAGTTGTCTCCCACTCATGGGCCAGATAAAATGATTAGAAAACAAGCCGGAGCTGCAGCCCCTTGTCTATCCTGACTCTTAGGAGCCCACACCTGTTCCTTGGACCTGGCCAGTTCAGCGAGGTCCATTTTCTGCAATGTGAGCCCCTGAGGTTTGAGGATTGGCTGAGCTGGGCAGCCTGACCCCTGCCGGCCAGCCCTGCCCAGGTGTGCCTGTGTTGAGGTCAATATAAACACCACTCCAGGCAGCAAGAGGCACTGCAGGTATGCCTGACGCCATATTCTCTGTCCCGTCAGCAGTCTCGGGGCTGTGCTGGTGGGAGGGTGTGAGGGGCCACGGCTTTGTGGGTGGTCCGGTGTGAGTGGGGCTCTGCTGGAGATTCTGCAGGAGTTGCCAGGCTGCCACCTGCTAAAGAAGAGGATGTGTCACCCATACCTTCGGCTGGAATTTCTCCCCGGGCAGAGGTGAGGAAGGAAAAAAGCAGTGGGGGCCGGTAAAGGAGGGCTATCTCAGGCAGGGAAATGGAAAGCTTCCAGAAGAGCGCCCGGGGCCAGGAGCATCCTGGCTGGCCTGCAGGCACCAAGTCGGCCTGCGTGCTGTCGCTGGTGTGGCTCCACGGCCCTTCCTCTAGGCTTTCGAGTCCTTGTACATATTCAGGTGTTTTACCTGGGAAGGGTGGGAACAGTTCAGCAGCAGCTGGCCTGGGGCTCATCTCACGTTTACTCACAGACCCCTCGGCATGGTCCCCCAGCTTTGCATTGAGGACGTTCCTTGTGGGGGGCCTGCTGGCTGCATGGGAGATGATTCCCCACCTCTGACGAACTTCAGAATTGTTTACCACTGGAGCAAGTGCCCTGATAGCGTTTTCCTCTGTATAACTGGTGCATTCTGGTTTTTTTTTTCTTTTTTGGTTCAAGGTAGATTTCATTTCTCTTTCATGTATTTACAGATATAAGCATGGAAATAATTCATTCATATAAATATATCTGTGTGAAGGGAGGAACTTTTTTCTGCTTTATTTTTAAATTTTATTTTTTTAATCTTGAAATTTAATTTTATTTATTTTTTTATACAGCAGGTTATTATTAGTTATCTATTTTATACATATACATGTATACAGGTCAATCCCAATCTCCCAACTCATCCCACCACCACCAACCCGTGGCTTCCCCCCCTTGGTGTCCATACGTTTGTTCTCTACCTCTGTGTCTCTGTTTCTGCCCTGCAAACCGGTTCATCTCTACCATTTTTCTAGGTTCCACATATATGCATTAATATACAGTATATGTTTTTCTCTTTCTGACTTACTTCACTCTGTATGACAGTCTCTAGATCCATCGACGTCTCAACAAATGACCCAGTTTCATTCCTTTGTATGGCTGAGTAGTATTCCATTTTATATATGTACCACATCTTTATCCATTCGTCTGTCTGTGGGCATTTAGGTTGCTTCCATTACGTGGTTATTGTAAATAGTGCTGCAATGAACATTGCGGTGAATGTGTCTTTTGGATTTATGGTTTTCTCTGGGTATATGCCCGGAAGTGGGATTGCTGGATCATATGCTAATTCTATTTTGAGTTTTCAAAGGAACCTCCATACTGCTCTCCATAGTGACTGTATCAATTTACATTCCCACCAATGGTGGAAGAGGGTTCCTTTTGTCCACACCCTCCCCAGCATTTGTTGTTTGTAGATTTTCTGATGATGCCCATTCTAACAGGTGAGGTGATATCTCACTGTAGTTTTGATTTGCATTTCTCTAATAATTAGTCATGTTGAGCAGCTTTTCATGTGTGTCTTGTCCATCTCTGCATCTTCTTTGAAGAAATGTCTATTTAGATCTTCTACCCATTTTTGTATTGGGTTGTTTGTTTTATATATATTAAGCTGCATGAGCTGTTTATATATATTGGAGATTAAACCTTTGTCCATTGATTCCTTTGCAAATATTTTCTCCCATTCTGAGGGTTGCCTTTTTCCATTCCCGTATTTTAGAAAAAAAATAAAGAAAAAGAAGCAGAACAGAAATGTGCGTAAAACATGCCTCTGGAAACTGTCGTTTTGAAATATGGACGTCTTTTGAATTTTTTGGTCGATATATGACCCCAGGATTTGTTTTCAGGGCCGGTGTCATTTACAGGCCTGCCAATTACTTTGAATATCTACTGACTATTAGCGCTGGGATTACAGCTGCTGTTGTGTGAAACGGCCACAAGGTGGCAGTATTTCTCCTTTACCAAATCTGGTTACTAGGGCAACAGAGCCTCAGTGGAAGTCGTGTTCTAGGTTGTAATTTAGAATGGAATGTGCCAGGAAAATGCCCCTTATGTTTGTCTCACGGCTTCTTGTTCATTTCTTTAATTTAATTTTTATTTTTTATCACAGCCAGTTTTTGATTACAATGTTTGGGTTGTTTTAGGTGTGCAAGATGTGGTTCTTTTACACATATACATATGTCTGTTCTTCCTGGGATCCTTTTCCCATGTATGTTACGACAGAATGCTGAGTAGTCTTCTCTTGGTATTCCGTAGGTGTTTGGTGATTCTATATTTCACCTGTGTTTGTATATGTCTGTTAACCCCAATATCCTAATGTATCCAATCCTCACACCTTTCCATTGGCGAAACATAAGTTTGTTTAATGAATCTGTGATTGCCCTTCTCTGTGGAAATATCTTCACTGGTATCAAGTTTTAGGTAACACCTATAAGTGATATCATACGATATGTGTCTTTCTCTTTCTGACTTACTACAAGTCAAGTGATTACCTCTAGACTCATCTACGGTGCTGCAAATGGCATTGTGTCCTTTTTTTCCTTGGCTACTATTCTGTCTGTACATGTACCAGTTCGTCTTTGTCCACTCATCTGTTGATGGACTTTTTGGTTGCTTCCATGTCATGGCTATTGTAATGCTGCGGCAATGCACATTTGCCTGCCTGTGTCTTTCCAATTCTGTCTTCTTAGGGTATAGGCCCAGGAGTGGGCCCGCTGGATCATATGGTAGCAAAATGTTTACCTTGTGGAGGCACCTCCATTCTGTTCTCATTAGTGTCTCTTACCAGGATACGTCCCACTTAAAGTTGAAGTTATGGTCTTCTCCACAACACCTTCAGCGTTTATTGTTTGTAGTATTTTTGCTGACGTTTATTCTGACTAGTGTGAGCTGATACCACTTTGTGGTTGGATTTGCATGCGTCTCATAATCCCTTGAAATTGAGCCTTCTCGCATGTCCTTTTTTTCTTCAAACTGTGAGTACAGCTTACCTCTTCAAATTGTTTTCGTGAAGTGTGTGTGACATTTAGAAATATTTTGGCCATTACCTCCCTCAAGACATTTTGAGGTCAGGTTTCAGTGACAGCCCTCCAGTATTGGTGCATATGAAGTGACCCTAAGTACAGGTTTTAAAGCTGCTGTTGCAGGTAATGCCCAGAGGGCGGCAGCATTTCTGCTTTTCCCAATCTGGTAACTAGGGAAACAGACCATCCTGGCAGTGGTGTTCCTCGGTTATATACTAGAGTGGAATGTGCCCCCAAAAGCTGATGTCTCCTTACTTATGTTTGCTTTATGAATTGAATTTATATTTTTCTTATTGGAGTCATATTCCATTGTGTACATGGACCACTTCTTCTTTGTGCATTCCTCTGTTGATGGACATTTTCGTAGCTTCCAAGTATTGGCTATGTTAAATGTTCTGTAGTACAGGATTGCCAGCCTGTGTCTTTTTTTGGCTCTACGTGGGCCTCTCGTTGCCGTGGACCCTCCCATTGCAGAGCACAGGCTCTGGACACGCAGGCCCAGCAGCCATAGCTCACGGGACCCGCGGCTCCACGGCATGTGGGATCTTCCGGAACCGGGGCATGAACCCGTGTCCCCTGCATTGGCAGGCGGACTCTGAACCACTGCGCCACCAGTGAAGCCCAGCCTGTGTCTTTTTGATTCTCATCCCCTCAGGCGATAGGCCCAGCAGTGGGTATGCTTGATTGGATGGTAGCTCAGTATTTACCTTTCCAAGGCACCTCATTTTTGTTTTCATTACTGGCTCTTACAATGTCCCACGTTGAACCGAGGGTAGGCATTTCTCCCAAACCCCTTCAGCGTTTAATGTTTGCAGGATTTTTGCTGATGGCCATTCTGACTGGTGTGAGCTGATATGTTTTTGTAATTTGGATTTGCATATCTTTAATTATTCCTAACGTTCAGCCTTTTTCCATGCCTTTTTAAATTTCTTGTACAGAAAAACAGAAAAAAAAACGGAGAGTACAATTAACCTCTTGAAATAGTCTTCTTGGATGGTTGCCCTCTTTTGAATTTTTTGGTCAATTTTCGACCCCAGGATTGTTTTTGAGGGCAGGTGTCATTCACAGGCCTGCAATGAGTGTGAATATTTAGTGACCATTAGCACTGGGTTTAAAGCTGCTGTTGTGGGAAATGGCCACAAGGTGGCGTTAGTTCTCCATTCCCAAATCTGGTTTCTAGGGCAGCAGAGCCTTTCTGGGACCAACGGAATACAGAAGAAGGCATCATTGAAGTCTAATACAGAAAACCATGTCATGGTGGATGGTAGAATGACCAGCAGGATGTAGGAATTAGGAACTACTGGATGTATATCCTCAGTGACTTCACTGACTGTCCTGACATCCTTTACCAGGTCCCCAGCAGCCCACGGGGCTGACGTGGTCAGGGCAATGCCAGGTTATGGAGCTCACCTGCGCAACTACCCAGCAGCCCATGGGGCTCTCGTGGTCAGGCCCCTCCCAGGATATGGGGCTCACCTGGGCAGGTCCCCAGCAGCCCACGGGGCTCTCATGGTCAGGCCCCTCCCAGGTTATGGAGCTCACCTGCGCAACTACCCAGCAGCGCATGGGGCTCTCGTGATCAGGTCCCTCCCAGGATACGTAGCTCCCGTGGGCAGGTAGGACAGCAGGGCTGGGAACACAGGAATCGTGCACATAGCCCTCATTTCACAGCATCCCAGATGGCCTGTCTCTTAGAGCTGACACAGAGCACCTCAGAGCAGGACTTGAACTAACAAACAGCATCTCCGACAGGTCTGTGACCCTGTGTGTCACTCTGTGCGGCCTCCCTCTGCCTGGTCTTCCAGAGACTTCCACTGCAGACGGGGACCAGGCCTCTGTCTCCACCCATCACCCCTCCTCTCCCTGACTCCTGGGTTCCTCTCATTAAGAGAGTGTCTTCTTGAAGTTGTCTCCCACTCATGGGCCAGATAAAATGATTAGAAAACAAGCCGGAGCTGCAGCCCCTTGTCTATCCTGACTCTTAGGAGCCCACACCTGTTCCTTGGACCTGGCCGGTTCAGCGAGGTCCATTTTCTGCAATGTGAGCCCCTGAGGTTTGAGGATTGGCTGAGCTGGGCAGCCTGACCCCTGCCGGCCAGCCCTGCCCAGGTGTGCCTGTGTTGAGGTCAATATAAACACCACTCCAGGCAGCAAGAGGCACTGCAGGTATGCCTGACGCCATATTCTCTGTCCCGTCAGCAGTCTCGGGGCTGTGCTGGTGGGAGGGTGTGAGGGGCCACGGCTTTGTGGGTGGTCCGGTGTGAGTGGGGCTCTGCTGGAGATTCTGCAGGAGTTGCCAGGCTGCCACCTGCTAAAGAAGAGGATGTGTCACCCATACCTTCGGCTGGAATTTCTCCCCGGGCAGAGGTGAGGAAGGAAAAAAGCAGTGGGGGCCGGGACAGGAGGGCTATCTCAGGCAGGGAAATGGAAAGCTTCCAGAAGAGCGCCCGGGGCCAGGAGCATCCTGGCTGTCCTGCAGGCACCAAGTCGGCCTGCGTGCTGTCGCTGGTGTGGCTCCACGGCCCTTCCTCTAGGCTTTCGAGTCCTTGTACATATTCAGGTGTTTTACCTGGGAAGGGTGGGAACAGTTCAGCAGCAGCTGGCCTGGGGCTCATCTCACGTTTACTCACAGACCCCTCGGCATGGTCCCCCAGCTTTGCAATGAGGACGTTCCTTGTGGGGGGCCTGCTGGCTGCATGGGAGATGATTCCCCACCTCTGACGAACTTCAGAATTGTTTACCACTGGAGCAAGTGCCCTGATAGCGTTTTCCTCTGTATAACTGGTGCATTCTGTTTTTTTTTTTCTTTTTTGGTTCAAGGTAGATTTCATTTCTCTTTCATGTATTTACAGATATAAGCATGGAAATAATTCATTCATATAAATATATCTGTGTGAAGGGAGGAACTTTTTTTTGCTTTATTTTTAAATTTTATTTTTTTAATCTTGAAATTTAATTTTATTTATTTTTTTATACAGCAGGTTATTATTAGTTATCTATTTTATACATATACATGTATACAGGTCAATCCCAATCTCCCAACTCATCCCACCACCACCAACCCGTGGCTTCCCCCCCTTGGTGTCCATACGTTTGTTCTCTACCTCTGTGTCTCTGTTTCTGCCCTGCAAACCGGTTCATCTCTACCATTTTTCTAGGTTCCACATATATGCATTAATATACAGTATATGTTTTTCTCTTTCTGACTTACTTCACTCTGTATGACAGTCTCTAGATCCATCGACGTCTCAACAAATGACCCAGTTTCATTCCTTTGTATGGCTGAGTAGTATTCCATTTTATATATGTACCACATCTTTATCCATTCGTCTGTCTGTGGGCATTTAGGTTGCTTCCATTACGTGGTTATTGTAAATAGTGCTGCAATGAACATTGCGGTGAATGTGTCTTTTGGATTTATGGTTTTCTCTGGGTATATGCCCGGAAGTGGGATTGCTGGATCATATGCTAATTCTATTTTGAGTTTTCAAAGGAACCTCCATACTGCTCTCCATGGTGACTGTATCAATTTACATTCGCACCAATGGTGGAAGAGGGTTCCTTTTGTCCACACCCTCCCCAGCATTTGTTGTTTGTAGATTTTCTGATGATGCCCATTCTAACAGGTGAGGTGATATCTCACTGTAGTTTTGATTTGCATTTCTCTAATAATTAGTCATGTTGAGCAGCTTTTCATGTGTGTCTTGTCCATCTCTGCATCTTCTTTGAAGAAATGTCTATTTAGATCTTCTACCCATTTTTGTATTGGGTTGTTTGTTTTATATATATTAAGCTGCATGAGCTGTTTATATATATTGGAGATTAAACCTTTGTCCATTGATTCCTTTGCAAATATTTTCTCCCATTCTGAGGGTTGCCTTTTTCCATTCCCGTATTTTAGAAAAAAAATAAAGAAAAAGAAGCAGAACAGAAATGTGCGTAAAACATGCCTCTGGAAACTGTCGTTTTGAAATATGGACGTCTTTTGAATTTTTTGGTCGATATACGACCCCAGGATTTGTTTTCAGGGCCGGTGTCATTTACAGGCCTGCCAATTACTTTGAATATCTACTGACTATTAGCGCTGGGATTACAGCTGCTGTTGTGTGAAACGGCCACAAGGTGGCAGTATTTCTCCTTTACCAAATCTGGTTACTGGGGCAACAGAGCCTCAGTGGAAGTCGTGTTCTAGGTTGTAATTTAGAATGGAATGTGCCAGGAAAATGCCCCTTATGTTTGTCTCACGGCTTCTTGTTCATTTCTTTAATTTAATTTTTATTTTTTATCACAGCCAGTTTTTGATTACAATGTTTGGGTTGTTTTAGGTGTGCAAGATGTGGTTCTTTTACACATATACATATGTCTGTTCTTCCTGGGATCCTTTTCCCATGTACGTTACGACAGAATGCTGAGTAGTCTTCTCTTGGTATTCCGTAGGTGTTTGGTGATTCTATATTTCACCTGTGTTTGTATATGTCTGTTAACCCCAATATCCTAATGTATCCAATCCTCACACCTTTCCATTGGCGAAACATAAGTTTGTTTAATGAATCTGTGATTGCCCTTCTCTGTGGAAATATCTTCACTGGTATCAAGTTTTAGGTAACACCTATAAGTGATATCATACGATATGTGTCTTTCTCTTTCTGACTTACTACAAGTCAAGTGATTACCTCTAGACTCATCTACGGTGCTGCAAATGGCATTGTGTCCTTTTTTTCCTTGGCTACTATTCTGTCTGTACATGTACCAGTTCGTCTTTGTCCACTCATCTGTTGATGGACTTTTTGGTTGCTTCCATGTCATGGCTATTGTAATGCTGCGGCAATGCACATTTGCCTGCCTGTGTCTTTCCAATTCTGTCTTCTTAGGGTATAGGCCCAGGAGTGGGCCTGCTGGATCATATGGTAGCAAAATGTTTACCTTGTGGAGGCACCTCCATTCTGTTCTCATTAGTGTCTCTTACCAGGATACGTCCCACTTAAAGTTGAAGTTATGGTCTTCTCACAACACCTTCAGCGTTTATTGTTTGTAGTATTTTTGCTGACGTTTATTCTGACTAGTGTGAGCTGATACCACTTTGTGGTTGGATTTGCATGCGTCTCATAATCCCTTGAAATTGAGCCTTCTCGCATGTCCTTTTTTTCTTCAAACTGTGAGTACAGCTTACCTCTTCAAATTGTTTTCGTGAAGTGTGTGTGACATTTAGAAATATTTTGGCCATTACCTCCCTCAAGATATTTTGAGGTCAGGTTTCAGTGACAGCCCTCCAGTATTGGTGCATATGAAGTGACCCTAAGTACAGGTTTTAAAGCTGCTGTTGCAGGTAATGCCCAGAGGGCGGCAGCATTTCTGCTTTTCCCAATCTGGTAACTAGGGAAACAGACCATCCTGGCAGTGGTGTTCCTCGGTTATATACTAGAGTGGAATGTGCCCCCAAAAGCTGATGTCTCCTTACTTATGTTTGCTTTATGAATTGAATTTATATTTTTCTTATTGGAGTCATATTCCATTGTGTACATGGACCACTTCTTCTTTGTGCATTCCTCTGTTGATGGACATTTTCGTAGCTTCCAAATATTGGCTATGTTAAATGTTCTGTAGTACAGGATTGCCAGCCTGTGTCTTTTTTTTGGGGGTCTACGTGGGCCTCTCGTTGCCGTGGACCCTCCCATTGCAGAGCACAGGCTCCGGACACGCAGGCCCAGCAGCCATAGCTCACGGGACCCGCGGCTCCACGGCATGTGGGATCTTCCGGAACCGGGGCATGAACCCGTGTCCCCTGCATTGGCAGGCGGACTCTGAACCACTGCGCCACCAGTGAAGCCCAGCCTGTGTCTTTTTGATTCTCATCCCCTCAGGCGATAGGCCCAGCAGTGGGTATGCTTGATTGAATGGTAGCTCAGTATTTACCTTTCCAAGGCACCTCATTTTTGTTTTCATTACTGGCTCTTACAATGTCCCACGTTGAACCGAGGGTAGGCATTTCTCCCAAACCCCTTCAGCGTTTATTGTTTGCAGGATTTTTGCTGATGGCCATTCTGACTGGTGTGAGCTGATAGGTTTTTGTAATTTGGATTTGCATATCTTTAATTATTCCTAACGTTCAGCCTTTTTCCATGCCTTTTTAAATTTCTTGTACAGAAAAACAGAAAAAAAAACGGAGAGTACAATTAACCTCTTGAAATAGTCTTCTTGGATGGTTGCCCTCTTTTGAATTTTTTGGTCAATTTTCGACCCCAGGATTGTTTTTGAGGGCAGGTGTCATTCACAGGCCTGCAATGAGTGTGAATATTTAGTGACCATTAGCACTGGGTTTAAAGCTGCTGTTGTGGGAAATGGCCACAAGGTGGCGTTAGTTCTCCATTCGCAAATCTGGTTACTAGGGCAGCAGAGCCTTTCTGGGACCAACGGAATACAGAAGAAGGCATCATTGAAGTCTAATACAGAAAACCATGTCATGGTGGATGGTAGAATGACCAGCAGGGTGTAGGAATTAGGAACTACTGGATGTATATCCTCAGTGACTTCACTGACTGTCCTGACATCCTTTACCAGGTCCCCAGCAGCCCACGGGGCTGACGTGGTCAGGGCAATGCCAGGTTATGGAGCTCACCTGCGCAACTACCCAGCAGCCCATGGGGCTCTCGTGGTCAGGCCCCTCCCAGGATATGGGGCTCACCTGGGCAGGTCCCCAGCAGCCCACGGGGCTCTCATGGTCAGGCCCCTCCCAGGTTATGGAGCTCACCTGTGCAACTACCCAGCAGCGCATGGGGCTCTCGTGATCAGGTCCCTCCCAGGATACGTAGCTCCCGTGGGCAGGTAGGACAGCAGGGCTGGGAACACAGGAATCATGCACAGAGCCCTCATTTCACAGCATCCCAGATGGCCTGTCTCTCAGAGCTGACACAGAGCACCTCAGAGCAGGACTTGAACTAACAAACAGCATCTCCGACAGGTCTGTGACCCTGGGCGTCACTCTGTGCGGCCTCCCTCTGCCTGGTCTTCCAGAGACTTCCACTGCAGACGGGGACCAGGCCTCTGTCTCCACCCATCACCCCTCCTCTCCCTGACTCCTGGGTTCCTCTCATTAAGAGAGTGTCTTCTTGAAGTTGTCTCCCACTCATGGGCCAGATAAAATGATTAGAAAACAAGCCGGAGCTGCAGCCCCTTGTCTATCCTGACTCTTAGGAGCCCACACCTGTTCCTTGGACCTGGCCAGTTCAGCGAGGTCCATTTTCTGCAATGTGAGCCCCTGAGGTTTGAGGATTGGCTGAACTGGGCAGCCTGACCCCTGCCGGCCAGCCCTGCCCAGGTGTGCCTGTGTTGAGGTCAATATAAACACCACTCCAGGCAGCAAGAGGCACTGCAGGTATGCCTGACGCCATATTCTCTGTCCCGTCAGCAGTCTCGGGGCTGTGCTGGTGGGAGGGTGTGAGGGGCCACGGCTTTGTGGGTGGTCCGGTGTGAGTGGGGCTCTGCTGGAGATTCTGCAGGAGTTGCCAGGCTGCCACCTGCTAAAGAAGAGGATGTGTCACCCATACCTTCGGCTGGAATTTCTCCCCGGGCAGAGGTGAGGAAGGAAAAAAGCAGTGGGGGCCGGTAAAGGAGGGCTATCTCAGGCAGGGAAATGGAAAGCTTCCAGAAGAGCGCCCGGGGCCAGGAGCATCCTGGCTGGCCTGCAGGCACCAAGTCGGCCTGCGTGCTGTCGCTGGTGTGGCTCCACGGCCCTTCCTCTAGGCTTTCGAGTCCTTGTACATATTCAGGTGTTTTACCTGGGAAGGGTGGGAACAGTTCAGCAGCAGCTGGCCTGGGGCTCATCTCACGTTTACTCACAGACCCCTCGGCATGGTCCCCCAGCTTTGCAATGAGGACGTTCCTTGTGGGGGGCCTGCTGGCTGCATGGGAGATGATTCCCCACCTCTGACGAACTTCAGAATTGTTTACCACTGGAGCAAGTGCCCTGATAGCGTTTTCCTCTGTATAACTGGTGCATTCTGGTTTTTTTTTTCTTTTTTGGTTCAAGGTAGATTTCATTTCTCTTTCATGTATTTACAGATATAAGCATGGAAATAATTCATTCATATAAATATATCTGTGTGAAGGGAGGAACTTTTTTCTGCTTTATTTTTAAATTTTATTTTTTTAATCTTGAAATTTAATTTTATTTATTTTTTTATACAGCAGGTTATTATTAGTTATCTATTTTATACATATACATGTATACAGGTCAATCCCAATCTCCCAACTCATCCCACCACCACCAACCCGTGGCTTCCCCCCCTTGGTGTCCATACGTTTGTTCTCTACCTCTGTGTCTCTGTTTCTGCCCTGCAAACCGGTTCATCTCTACCATTTTTCTAGGTTCCACATATATGCATTAATATACAGTATATGTTTTTCTCTTTCTGACTTACTTCACTCTGTATGACAGTCTCTAGATCCATCGACGTCTCAACAAATGACCCAGTTTCATTCCTTTGTATGGCTGAGTAGTATTCCATTTTATATATGTACCACATCTTTATCCATTCGTCTGTCTGTGGGCATTTAGGTTGCTTCCATTACGTGGTTATTGTAAATAGTGCTGCAATGAACATTGCGGTGAATGTGTCTTTTGGATTTATGGTTTTCTCTGGGTATATGCCCGGAAGTGGGATTGCTGGATCATATGCTAATTCTATTTTGAGTTTTCAAAGGAACCTCCATACTGCTCTCCATAGTGACTGTATCAATTTACATTCCCACCAATGGTGGAAGAGGGTTCCTTTTGTCCACACCCTCCCCAGCATTTGTTGTTTGTAGATTTTCTGATGATGCCCATTCTAACAGGTGAGGTGATATCTCACTGTAGTTTTGATTTGCATTTCTCTAATAATTAGTCATGTTGAGCAGCTTTTCATGTGTGTCTTGTCCATCTCTGCATCTTCTTTGAAGAAATGTCTATTTAGATCTTCTACCCATTTTTGTATTGGGTTGTTTGTTTTATATATATTAAGCTGCATGAGCTGTTTATATATATTGGAGATTAAACCTTTGTCCATTGATTCCTTTGCAAATATTTTCTCCCATTCTGAGGGTTGCCTTTTTCCATTCCCGTATTTTAGAAAAAAAATAAAGAAAAAGAAGCAGAACAGAAATGTGCGTAAAACATGCCTCTGGAAACTGTCGTTTTGAAATATGGACGTCTTTTGAATTTTTTGGTCGATATACGACCCCAGGATTTGTTTTCAGGGCCGGTGTCATTTACAGGCCTGCCAATTACTTTGAATATCTACTGACTATTAGCGCTGGGATTACAGCTGCTGTTGTGTGAAACGGCCACAAGGTGGCAGTATTTCTCCTTTACCAAATCTGGTTACTAGGGCAACAGAGCCTCAGTGGAAGTCGTGTTCTAGGTTGTAATTTAGAATGGAATGTGCCAGGAAAATGCCCCTTATGTTTGTCTCACGGCTTCTTGTTCATTTCTTTAATTTAATTTTTATTTTTTATCACAGCCAGTTTTTGATTACAATGTTTGGGTTGTTTTAGGTGTGCAAGATGTGGTTCTTTTACACATATACATATGTCTGTTCTTCCTGGGATCCTTTTCCCATGTACGTTACGACAGAATGCTGAGTAGTCTTCTCTTGGTATTCCGTAGGTGTTTGGTGATTCTATATTTCACCTGTGTTTGTATATGTCTGTTAACCCCAATATCCTAATGTATCCAATCCTCACACCTTTCCATTGGCGAAACATAAGTTTGTTTAATGAATCTGTGATTGCCCTTCTCTGTGGAAATATCTTCACTGGTATCAAGTTTTAGGTAACACCTATAAGTGATATCATACGATATGTGTCTTTCTCTTTCTGACTTACTACAAGTCACGTGATTACCTCTAGACTCATCTACGGTGCTGCAAATGGCATTGTGTCCTTTTTTTCCTTGGCTACTATTCTGTCTGTACATGTACCAGTTCGTCTTTGTCCACTCATCTGTTGATGGACTTTTTGGTTGCTTCCATGTCATGGCTATTGTAATGCTGCGGCAATGCACATTTGCCTGCCTGTGTCTTTCCAATTCTGTCTTCTTAGGGTATAGGCCCAGGAGTGGGCCCGCTGGATCATATGGTAGCAAAATGTTTACCTTGTGGAGGCACCTCCATTCTGTTCTCATTAGTGTCTCTTACCAGGATACGTCCCACTTAAAGTTGAAGTTATGGTCTTCTCCACAACACCTTCAGCGTTTATTGTTTGTAGTATTTTTGCTGACGTTTATTCTGACTAGTGTGAGCTGATACCACTTTGTGGTTGGATTTGCATGCGTCTCATAATCCCTTGAAATTGAGCCTTCTCGCATGTCCTTTTTTTCTTCAAACTGTGAGTACAGCTTACCTCTTCAAATTGTTTTCGTGAAGTGTGTGTGACATTTAGAAATATTTTGGCCATTACCTCCCTCAAGACATTTTGAGGTCAGGTTTCAGTGACAGCCCTCCAGTATTGGTGCATATGAAGTGACCCTAAGTACAGGTTTTAAAGCTGCTGTTGCAGGTAATGCCCAGAGGGCGGCAGCATTTCTGCTTTTCCCAATCTGGTAACTAGGGAAACAGACCATCCTGGCAGTGGTGTTCCTCGGTTATATACTAGAGTGGAATGTGCCCCCAAAAGCTGATGTCTCCTTACTTATGTTTGCTTTATGAATTGAATTTATATTTTTCTTATTGGAGTCATATTCCATTGTGTACATGGACCACTTCTTCTTTGTGCATTCCTCTGTTGATGGACATTTTCGTAGCTTCCAAGTATTGGCTATGTTAAATGTTCTGTAGTACAGGATTGCCAGCCTGTGTCTTTTTTTGGCTCTACGTGGGCCTCTCGTTGCCGTGGACCCTCCCATTGCAGAGCACAGGCTCTGGACACGCAGGCCCAGCAGCCATAGCTCACGGGACCCGCGGCTCCACGGCATGTGGGATCTTCCGGAACCGGGGCATGAACCCGTGTCCCCTGCATTGGCAGGCGGACTCTGAACCACTGCGCCACCAGTGAAGCCCAGCCTGTGTCTTTTTGATTCTCATCCCCTCAGGCGATAGGCCCAGCAGTGGGTATGCTTGATTGGATGGTAGCTCAGTATTTACCTTTCCAAGGCACCTCATTTTTGTTTTCATTACTGGCTCTTACAATGTCCCACGTTGAACCAAGGGTAGGCATTTCTCCCAAACCCCTTCAGCGTTTATTGTTTGCAGGATTTTTGCTGATGGCCATTCTGACTGGTGTGAGCTGATAGGTTTTTGTAATTTGGATTTGCATATCTTTAATTATTCCTAACGTTCAGCCTTTTTCCATGCCTTTTTAAATTTCTTGTACAGAAAAACAGAAAAAAAAACGGAGAGTACAATTAACCTCTTGAAATAGTCTTCTTGGATGGTTGCCCTCTTTTGAATTTTTTGGTCAATTTTCGACCCCAGGATTGTTTTTGAGGGCAGGTGTCATTCACAGGCCTGCAATGAGTGTGAATATTTAGTGACCATTAGCACTGGGTTTAAAGCTGCTGTTGTGGGAAATGGCCACAAGGTGGCGTTAGTTCTCCATTCGCAAATCTGGTTACTAGGGCAGCAGAGCCTTTCTGGGACCAACGGAATACAGAAGAAGGCATCATTGAAGTCTAATACAGAAAACCATGTCATGGTGGATGGTAGAATGACCAGCAGGATGTAGGAATTAGGAACTACTGGATGTATATCCTCAGTGACTTCACTGACTGTCCTGACATCCTTTACCAGGTCCCCAGCAGCCCACGGGGCTGACGTGGTCAGGGCAATGCCAGGTTATGGAGCTCACCTGCGCAACTACCCAGCAGCCCATGGGGCTCTCGTGGTCAGGCCCCTCCCAGGATATGGGGCTCAGCTGTGCAGGTGCCCAGCAGCCCACGGGGCTCTCATGGTCAGGCCCCTCCCAGGTTATGGAGCTCACCTGCGCAACTACCCAGCAGCGCATGGGGCTCTCGTGATCAGGTCCCTCCCAGGATACGTAGCTCCCGTGGGCAGGTAGGACAGCAGGGCTGGGAACACAGGAATCGTGCACATAGCCCTCATTTCACAGCATCCCAGATGGCCTGTCTCTCAGAGCTGACACAGAGCACCTCAGAGCAGGACTTGAACTAACAAACAGCATCTCCGACAGGTCTGTGACCCTGGGCGTCACTCTGTGCGGCCTCCCTCTGCCTGGTCTTCCAGAGACTTCCACTGCAGACGGGGCACCAGGCCTCTGTCTCCACCCATCACCCCTCCTCTCCCTGACTCCTGGGTTCCTCTCATTAAGAGAGTGTCTTCTTGAAGTTGTCTCCCACTCATGGGCCAGATAAAATGATTAGAAAACAAGCCGGAGCTGCAGCCCCTTGTCTATCCTGACTCTTAGGAGCCCACACCTGTTCCTTGGACCTGGCCAGTTCAGCGAGGTCCATTTTCTGCAATGTGAGCCCCTGAGGTTTGAGGATTGGCTGAGCTGGGCAGCCTGACCCCTGCCGGCCAGCCCTGCCCAGGTGTGCCTGTGTTGAGGTCAATATAAACACCACTCCAGGCAGCAAGAGGCACTGCAGGTATGCCTGACGCCATATTCTCTGTCCCGTCAGCAGTCTCGGGGCTGTGCTGGTGGGAGGGTGTGAGGGGCCACGGCTTTGTGGGTGGTCCGGTGTGAGTGGGGCTCTGCTGGAGATTCTGCAGGAGTTGCCAGGCTGCCACCTGCTAAAGAAGAGGATGTGTCACCCATACCTTCGGCTGGAATTTCTCCCCGGGCAGAGGTGAGGAAGGAAAAAAGCAGTGGGGGCCGGGACAGGAGGGCTATATCAGGCAGGGAAATGGAAAGCTTCCAGAAGAGCACCCGGGGCCAGGAGCATCCTGGCTGGCCTGCAGGCACCAAGTCGGCCTGCGTGCTGTCGCTGGTGTGGCTCCACGGCCCTTCCTCTAGGCTTTCGAGTCCTTGTACATATTCAGGTGTTTTACCTGGGAAGGGTGGGAACAGTTCAGCAGCAGCTGGCCTGGGGCTCATCTCACGTTTACTCACAGACCCCTCGGCATGGTCCCCCAGCTTTGCAATGAGGACGTTCCTTGTGGGGGGCCTGCTGGCTGCATGGGAGATGATTCCCCACCTCTGACGAACTTCAGAATTGTTTACCACTGGAGCAAGTGCCCTGATAGCGTTTTCCTCTGTATAACTGGTGCATTCTGTTTTTTTTTTTCTTTTTTGGTTCAAGGTAGATTTCATTTCTCTTTCATGTATTTACAGATATAAGCATGGAAATAATTCATTCATATAAATATATCTGTGTGAAGGGAGGAACTTTTTTTTGCTTTATTTTTAAATTTTATTTTTTTAATCTTGAAATTTAATTTTATTTATTTTTTTATACAGCAGGTTATTATTAGTTATCTATTTTATACATATACATGTATACAGGTCAATCCCAATCTCCCAACTCATCCCACCACCACCAACCCGTGGCTTCCCCCCCTTGGTGTCCATACGTTTGTTCTCTACCTCTGTGTCTCTGTTTCTGCCCTGCAAACCGGTTCATCTCTACCATTTTTCTAGGTTCCACATATATGCATTAATATACAGTATATGTTTTTCTCTTTCTGACTTACTTCACTCTGTATGACAGTCTCTAGATCCATCGACGTCTCAACAAATGACCCAGTTTCATTCCTTTGTATGGCTGAGTAGTATTCCATTTTATATATGTACCACATCTTTATCCATTCGTCTGTCTGTGGGCATTTAGGTTGCTTCCATTACGTGGTTATTGTAAATAGTGCTGCAATGAACATTGCGGTGAATGTGTCTTTTGGATTTATGGTTTTCTCTGGGTATATGCCCGGAAGTGGGATTGCTGGATCATATGCTAATTCTATTTTGAGTTTTCAAAGGAACCTCCATACTGCTCTCCATGGTGACTGTATCAATTTACATTCGCACCAATGGTGGAAGAGGGTTCCTTTTGTCCACACCCTCCCCAGCATTTGTTGTTTGTAGATTTTCTGATGATGCCCATTCTAACAGGTGAGGTGATATCTCACTGTAGTTTTGATTTGCATTTCTCTAATAATTAGTCATGTTGAGCAGCTTTTCATGTGTGTCTTGTCCATCTCTGCATCTTCTTTGAAGAAATGTCTATTTAGATCTTCTACCCATTTTTGTATTGGGTTGTTTGTTTTATATATATTAAGCTGCATGAGCTGTTTATATATATTGGAGATTAAACCTTTGTCCATTGATTCCTTTGCAAATATTTTCTCCCATTCTGAGGGTTGCCTTTTTCCATTCCCGTATTTTAGAAAAAAAATAAAGAAAAAGAAGCAGAACAGAAATGTGCGTAAAACATGCCTCTGGAAACTGTCGTTTTGAAATATGGACGTCTTTTGAATTTTTTGGTCGATATACGACCCCAGGATTTGTTTTCAGGGCCGGTGTCATTTACAGGCCTGCCAATTACTTTGAATATCTACTGACTATTAGCGCTGGGATTACAGCTGCTGTTGTGTGAAACGGCCACAAGGTGGCAGTATTTCTCCTTTACCAAATCTGGTTACTGGGGCAACAGAGCCTCAGTGGAAGTCGTGTTCTAGGTTGTAATTTAGAATGGAATGTGCCAGGAAAATGCCCCTTATGTTTGTCTCACGGCTTCTTGTTCATTTCTTTAATTTAATTTTTATTTTTTATCAAAGCCAGTTTTTGATTACAATGTTTGGGTTGTTTTAGGTGTGCAAGATGTGGTTCTTTTACACATATACATATGTCTGTTCTTCCTGGGATCCTTTTCCCATGTACGTTACGACAGAATGCTGAGTAGTCTTCTCTTGGTATTCCGTAGGTGTTTGGTGATTCTATATTTCACCTGTGTTTGTATATTTCTGTTAACCCCAATATCCTAATGTATCCAATCCTCACACCTTTCCATTGGCGAAACATAAGTTTGTTTAATGAATCTGTGATTGCCCTTCTCTGTGGAAATATCTTCACTGGTATCAAGTTTTAGGTAACACCTATAAGTGATATCATACGATATGTGTCTTTCTCTTTCTGACTTACTACAAGTCAAGTGATTACCTCTAGACTCATCTACGGTGCTGCAAATGGCATTGTGTCCTTTTTTTCCTTGGCTACTATTCTGTCTGTACATGTACCAGTTCGTCTTTGTCCACTCATCTGTTGATGGACTTTTTGGTTGCTTCCATGTCATGGCTATTGTAATGCTGCGGCAATGCACATTTGCCTGCCTGTGTCTTTCCAATTCTGTCTTCTTAGGGTATAGGCCCAGGAGTGGGCCTGCTGGATCATATGGTAGCAAAATGTTTACCTTGTGGAGGCACCTCCATTCTGTTCTCATTAGTGTCTCTTACCAGGATACGTCCCACTTAAAGTTGAAGTTATGGTCTTCTCCACAACACCTTCAGCGTTTATTGTTTGTAGTATTTTTGCTGACGTTTATTCTGACTAGTGTGAGCTGATACCACTTTGTGGTTGGATTTGCATGCGTCTCATAATCCCTTGAAATTGAGCCTTCTCGCATGTCCTTTTTTTCTTCAAACTGTGAGTACAGCTTACCTCTTCAAATTGTTTTCGTGAAGTGTGTGTGACATTTAGAAATATTTTGGCCATTACCTCCCTCAAGATATTTTGAGGTCAGGTTTCAGTGACAGCCCTCCAGTATTGGTGCATATGAAGTGACCCTAAGTACAGGTTTTAAAGCTGCTGTTGCAGGTAATGCCCAGAGGGCGGCAGCATTTCTGCTTTTCCCAATCTGGTAACTAGGGAAACAGACCATCCTGGCAGTGGTGTTCCTCGGTTATATACTAGAGTGGAATGTGCCCCCAAAAGCTGATGTCTCCTTACTTATGTTTGCTTTATGAATTGAATTTATATTTTTCTTATTGGAGTCATATTCCATTGTGTACATGGACCACTTCTTCTTTGTGCATTCCTCTGTTGATGGACATTTTCGTAGCTTCCAAATATTGGCTATGTTAAATGTTCTGTAGTACAGGATTGCCAGCCTGTGTCTTTTTTTTGGGGGTCTACGTGGGCCTCTCGTTGCCGTGGACCCTCCCATTGCAGAGCACAGGCTCCGGACACGCAGGCCCAGCAGCCATAGCTCACGGGACCCGCGGCTCCACGGCATGTGGGATCTTCCGGAACCGGGGCATGAACCCGTGTCCCCTGCATTGGCAGGCGGACTCTGAACCACTGCGCCACCAGTGAAGCCCAGCCTGTGTCTTTTTGATTCTCATCCCCTCAGGCGATAGGCCCAGCAGTGGGTATGCTTGATTGAATGGTAGCTCAGTATTTACCTTTCCAAGGCACCTCATTTTTGTTTTCATTACTGGCTCTTACAATGTCCCACGTTGAACCGAGGGTAGGCATTTCTCCCAAACCCCTTCAGCGTTTATTGTTTGCAGGATTTTTGCTGATGGCCATTCTGACTGGTGTGAGCTGATAGGTTTTTGTAATTTGGATTTGCATATCTTTAATTATTCCTAACGTTCAGCCTTTTTCCATGCCTTTTTAAATTTCTTGTACAGAAAAACAGAAAAAAAAACGGAGAGTACAATTAACCTCTTGAAATAGTCTTCTTGGATGGTTGCCCTCTTTTGAATTTTTTGGTCAATTTTCGACCCCAGGATTGTTTTTGAGGGCAGGTGTCATTCACAGGCCTGCAATGAGTGTGAATATTTAGTGACCATTAGCACTGGGTTTAAAGCTGCTGTTGTGGGAAATGGCCACAAGGTGGCGTTAGTTCTCCATTCCCAAATCTGGTTACTAGGGCAGCAGAGCCTTTCTGGGACCAACGGAATACAGAAGAAGGCATCATTGAAGTCTAATACAGAAAACCATGTCATGGTGGATGGTAGAATGACCAGCAGGGTGTAGGAATTAGGAACTACTGGATGTATATCCTCAGTGACTTCACTGACTGTCCTGACATCCTTTACCAGGTCCCCAGCAGCCCACGGGGCTGACGTGGTCAGGTCACTGCCAGGTTATGGAGCTCACATGCGCAACTACCCAGCAGCGCATGGGGCTCTCGTGATCACGTCCCTCCCAGGATACGTAGCTCCCGTGGGCAGGTAGGACAGCAGGGCTGGGAACACAGGAATCGTGCACATAGCCCTCATTTCACAGCATCCCAGATGGCCTGTCTCTCAGAGCTGACACAGAGCACCTCAGAGCAGGACTTGAACTAACAAACAGCATCTCCGACAGGTCTGTGACCCTGGGCGTCACTCTGTGCGGCCTCCCTCTGCCTGGTCTTCCAGAGACTTCCACTGCAGACGGGGACCAGGCCTCTGTCTCCACCCATCACCCCTCCTCTCCCTGACTCCTGGGTTCCTCTCATTAAGAGAGTGTCTTCTTGAAGTTGTCTCCCACTCATGGGCCAGATAAAATGATTAGAAAACAAGCCGGAGCTGCAGCCCCTTGTCTATCCTGACTCTTAGGAGCCCACACCTGTTCCTTGGACCTGGCCGGTTCAGCGAGGTCCATTTTCTGCAATGTGAGCCCCTGAGGTTTGAGGATTGGCTGAGCTGGGCAGCCTGACCCTGCCGGCCAGCCCTGCCCAGGTGTGCCTGTGTTGAGGTCAATATAAACACCACTCCAGGCAGCAAGAGGCACTGCAGGTATGCCTGACGCCATATTCTCTGTCCCGTCAGCAGTCTCGGGGCTGTGCTGGTGGGAGGGTGTGAGGGGCCACGGCTTTGTGGGTGGTCCGGTGTGAGTGGGGCTCTGCTGGAGATTCTGCAGGAGTTGCCAGGCTGCCACCTGCTAAAGAAGAGGATGTGTCACCCATACCTTCGGCTGGAATTTCTCCCCGGGCAGAGGTGAGGAAGGAAAAAAGCAGTGGGGGCCGGGACAGGAGGGGTATCTCAGGCAGGGAAATGGAAAGCTTCCAGAAGAGCGCCCGGGGCCAGGAGCATCCTGGCTGGCCTGCAGGCACCAAGTCGGCCTACGTGCTGTCGCTGGTGTGGCTCCACGGCCCTTCCTCTAGGCTTTCGAGTCCTTGTACATATTCAGGTGTTTTACCTGGGAAGGGTGGGAACAGTTCAGCAGCAGCTGGCCTGGGGCTCATCTCACGTTTACTCACAGACCCCTCGGCATGGTCCCCCAGCTTTGCAATGAGGACGTTCCTTGTGGGGGGCCTGCTGGCTGCATGGGAGATGATTCCCCACCTCTGACGAACTTCAGAATTGTTTACCACTGGAGCAAGTGCCCTGATAGCGTTTTCCTCTGTATAACTGGTGCATTCTGGTTTTTTTTTTCTTTTTTGGTTCAAGGTAGTTTTCATTTCTCTTTCATGTATTTACAGATATAAGCATGGAAATAATTCATTCATATAAATATATCTGTGTGAAGGGAGGAACTTTTTTCTGCTTTATTTTTAAATTTTATTTTTTTAATCTTGAAATTTAATTTTATTTATTTTTTTATACAGCAGGTTATTATTAGTTATCTATTTTATACATATACATGTATACAGGTCAATCCCAATCTCCCAACTCATCCCACCACCACCAACCCATGGCTTCCCCCCCTTGGTGTCCATACGTTTGTTCTCTACCTCTGTGTCTCTGTTTCTGCCCTGCAAACCAGTTCATCTCTACCATTTTTCTAGGTTCCACATATATGCATTAATATACAGTATTTGTTTTTCTCTTTCTGACTTACTTCACTCTGTATGACAGTCTCTAGATCCATCGACGTCTCAACAAATGACCCAGTTTCATTCCTTTGTATGGCTGAGTAGTATTCCATTTTATATATGTACCACATCTTTATCCATTCGTCTGTCTGTGGGCATTTAGGTTGCTTCCATTACGTGGTTATTGTAAATAGTGCTGCAATGAACATTGCGGTGAATGTGTCTTTTGGATTTATGGTTTTCTCTGGGTATATGCCCGGAAGTGGGATTGCTGGATCATATGCTAATTCTATTTTGAGTTTTCAAAGGAACCTCCATACTGCTCTCCATAGTGACTGTATCAATTTACATTCCCACCAATGGTGGAAGAGGGTTCCTTTTGTCCACACCCTCCCCAGCATTTGTTGTTTGTAGATTTTCTGATGATGCCCATTCTAACAGGTGAGGTGATATCTCACTGTAGTTTTGATTTGCATTTCTCTAATATTAGTCATGTTGAGCAGCTTTTCATGTGCGTCTTGTCCATCTCTGCATCTTCTTTGAAGAAATGTCTATTTAGATCTTCTACCCATTTTTGTATTGGGTTGTTTGTTTTATATATATTAAGCTGCATGAGCTGTTTATATATATTGGAGATTAAACCTTTGTCCATTGATTCCTTTGCAAATATTTTCTCCCATTCTGAGGGTTGCCTTTTTCCATTCCCGTATTTTAGAAAAAAAATAAAGAAAAAGAAGCAGAACAGAAATGTGCGTAAAACATGCCTCTGGAAACTGTCGTTTTGAAATATGGACGTCTTTTGAATTTTTTGGTCGATATACGACCCCAGGATTTGTTTTCAGGGCCGGTGTCATTTACAGGCCTGCCAATTACTTTGAATATCTACTGACTATTAGCGCTGGGATTACAGCTGCTGTTGTGTGAAACGGCCACAAGGTGGCAGTATTTCTCCTTTACCAAATCTGGTTACTGGGGCAACAGAGCCTCAGTGGAAGTCGTGTTCTAGGTTGTAATTTAGAATGGAATGTGCCAGGAAAATGCCCCTTATGTTTGTCTCACGGCTTCTTGTTCATTTCTTTAATTTAATTTTTATTTTTTATCACAGCCAGTTTTTGATTACAATGTTTGGGTTGTTTTAGGTGTGCAAGATGTGGTTCTTTTACACATATACATATGTCTGTTCTTCCTGGGATCCTTTTCCCATGTACGTTACGACAGAATGCTGAGTAGTCTTCTCTTGGTATTCCGTAGGTGTTTGGTGATTCTATATTTCACCTGTGTTTGTATATGTCTGTTAACCCCAATATCCTAATGTATCCAATCCTCACACCTTTCCATTGGCGAAACATAAGTTTGTTTAATGAATCTGTGATTGCCCTTCTCTGTGGAAATATCTTCACTGGTATCAAGTTTTAGGTAACACCTATAAGTGATATCATACGATATGTGTCTTTCTCTTTCTGACTTACTACAAGTCACGTGATTACCTCTAGACTCATCTACGGTGCTGCAAATGGCATTGTGTCCTTTTTTTCCTTGGCTACTATTCTGTCTGTACATGTACCAGTTCGTCTTTGTCCACTCATCTGTTGATGGACTTTTTGGTTGCTTCCATGTCATGGCTATTGTAATGCTGCGGCAATGCACATTTGCCTGCCTGTGTCTTTCCAATTCTGTCTTCTTAGGGTATAGGCCCAGGAGTGGGCCCGCTGGATCATATGGTAGCAAAATGTTTACCTTGTGGAGGCACCTCCATTCTGTTCTCATTAGTGTCTCTTACCAGGATACGTCCCACTTAAAGTTGAAGTTATGGTCTTCTCCACAACACCTTCAGCGTTTATTGTTTGTAGTATTTTTGCTGATGTTTATTCTGACGAGTGTGAGCTGATACCACTTTGTGGTTGGATTTGCATGCGTCTCATAATCTCTTGAAATTGAGCCTTCTCGCATGTCCTTTTTTTTCTTCAAACTGTGAGTACAGCTTACCTCTTCAAATTGTTTTCGTGAAGTGTGTGTGACATTTAGAAATATTTTGGCCATTACCTCCCTCAAGACATTTTGAGGTCAGGTTTCATTGACAGCCCTCCAGTATTGGTGCATATGAAGTGACCCTAAGTACAGGTTTTAAAGCTGCTGTTGCAGGTAATGCCCAGAGGGCGGCAGCATTTCTGCTTTTCCGAATCTGGTAACTAGGGAAACAGACCATCCTGGCAGTGGTGTTCCTCGGTTATATACTAGAGTGGAATGTGCCCCCAAAAGCTGATGTCTCCTTACTTATGTTTGCTTTATGAATTGAATTTATATTTTTCTTATTGGAGTCATATTCCATTGTGTACATGGACCACTTCTTCTTTGTGCATTCCTCTGTTGATGGACATTTTCGTAGCTTCCAAGTATTGGCTATGTTAAATGTTCTGTAGTACAGGAATGCCAGCCTGTGTCTTTTTTTTGGCTCTACGTGGGCCTCTCGTTGCCGTGGACCCTCCCATTGCAGAGCACAGGCTCCGGACACGCAGGCCCAGCAGCCATAGCTCACGGGACCCGCGGCTTCACAGCATGTGGGATCTTCCGGAACCGGGGCATGAACCCGTGTCCCCTGCATTGGCAGGCGGACTCTGAACCACTGCGCCACCAGTGAAGCCCAGCCTGTGTCTTTTTGATTCTCATCCCCTCAGGCGATAGGCCCAGCAGTGGGTATGCTTGATTGGATGGTAGCTCAGTATTTACCTTTCCAAGGCACCTCATTTTTGTTTTCATTACTGGCTCTTACAATGTCCCACGTTGAACCAAGGGTAGGCATTTCTCCCAAACCCCTTCAGCGTTTAATGTTTGCAGGATTTTTGCTGATGGCCATTCTGACTGGTGTGAGCTGATAGGTTTTTGTAATTTGGATTTGCATATCTTTAATTATTCCTAACGTTCAGCCTTTTTCCATGCCTTTTTAAATTTCTTGTACAGAAAAACAGAAAAAAAAACAGAGAGTACAATTAACCTCTTGAAATAGTCTTCTTGGATGGTTGCCCTCTTTTGAATTTTTTGGTCAATTTTCGACCCCAGGATTGTTTTTGAGGGAAGGTGTCATTCACAGGCCTGCAATGAGTGTGAATATTTAGTGACCATTAGCACTGGGTTTAAAGCTGCTGTTGTGGGAAATGGCCACAAGGTGGCGTTAGTTCTCCATTCCCAAATCTGGTGACTAGGGCAGCAGAGCCTTTCTGGGACCAACGGAATACAGAAGAAGGCATCATTGAAGTCTAATACAGAAAACCATGTCATGGTGGATGGTAGAATGACCAGCAGGGTGTAGGAATTAGGAACTACTGGATGTATATCCTCAGTGACTTCACTGACTGTCCTGACATCCTTTACTAGGTCCCCAGCAGCCCACGGGGCTGACGTGGTCAGGGCAATGCCAGGTTATGGAGCTCACCTGCGCAACTACCCAGCAGCGCATGGGGCTTTCGTGATCAGGTCCCTCCCAGGATACGTAGCTCCCGTGGGCAGGTAAGAAAGCAGGGCTGGGAACACAGGAATCGTGCACATAGCCCTCATTTCACAGCATCCCAGATGGCCTGTCTCTCAGAGCTGACACAGAGCACCTCAGAGCAGGACTTGAACTAACAAACAGCATCTCCGACAGGTCTGTGACCCTGGGCGTCACTCTGTGCGGCCTCCCTCTGCCTGGTCTTCCAGAGACTTCCACTGCAGACGGGGACCAGGCCTCTGTCTCCACCCATCACCCCTCCTCTCCCTGACTCCTGGGTTCCTCTCATTAAGAGAGTGTCTTCTTGAAGTTGTCTCCCACTCATGGGCCAGACAAAATGATTAGAAAACAAGCCGGAGCTGCAGCCCCTTGTCTATCCTGACTCTTAGGAGCCCACACCTGTTCCTTGGACCTGGCCGGTTCAGCGAGGTCCATTTTCTGCAATGTGAGCCCCTGAGGTTTGAGGATTGGCTGACCTGGGCAGCCTGACCCTGCCGGCCAGCCCTGCCCAGGTGTGCCTGTGTTGAGGTCAATATAAACACCACTCCAGGCAGCAAGAGGCACTGCAGGTATGCCTGACGCCATATTCTCTGTCCCGTCAGCAGTCTCGGGGCTGTGCTGGTGGGAGGGTGTGAGGGGCCACGGCTTTGTGGGTGGTCCGGTGTGAGTGGGGCTCTGCTGGAGATTCTGCAGGAGTTGCCAGGCTGCCACCTGCTAAAGAAGAGGATGTGTCACCCATACCTTCGGCTGGAATTTCTCCCCGGGCAGAGGTGAGGAATGAAAAAAGCAGTGGGGGCCGGGACAGGAGGGGTATCTCAGGCAGGGAAATGGAAAGCTTCCAGAAGAGCGCCCGGGGCCAGGAGCATCCTGGCTGGCCTGCAGGCACCAAGTAGGCCTGCGTGCTGTCACTGGTGTGGCTCCACGGCCCTTCCTCTACGCTTTCGAGTCCTTGTACGTATTCAGGTGTTTTACCTGGGAAGGGTGGGAACAGTTCAGCAGCAGCTGGCCTGGGGCTCATCTCACGTTTACTCACAGACCCCTCGGCATGGTCCCCCAGCTTTGCAATGAGGACGTTCCTTGTGGGGGGCCTGCTGGCTGCATGGGAGATGATTCCCCACCTCTGACGAACTTCAGAATTGTTTACCACTGGAGCAAGTGCCCTGATAGCGTTTTCCTCTGTATAACTGGTGCATTCTGGTTTTTTTTTCTTTTTTGGTTCAAGGTAGATTTCATTTCTCTTTCATGTATTTACAGATATAAGCATGGAAATAATTCATTCATATAAATATATCTGTGTGAAGGGAGGAACTTTTTTCTGCTTTATTTTTAAATTTTATTTTTTTAATCTTGAAATTTAATTTTATTTATTTTTTTATACAGCAGGTTATTATTAGTTATCTATTTTATACATATACATTTATACAGGTCAATCCCAATCTCCCAACTCATCCCACCACCACCAACCCGTGGCTTCCCCCCCTTGGTGTCCATACGTTTGTTCTCTACCTCTGTGTCTCTGTTTCTGCCCTGCAAACCGGTTCATCTCTACCATTTTTCTAGGTTCCACATATATGCATTAATATACAGTATTTGTTTTCCTCTTTCTGACTTACTTCACTCTGTATGACAGTCTCTAGATCCATCGACGTCTCAACAAATGACCCAGTTTCATTCCTTTGTATGGCTGAGTAGTATTCCATTTTATATATGTACCACATCTTTATCCATTCGTCTGTCTGTGGGCATTTAGGTTGCTTCCATTACGTGGTTATTGTAAATAGTGCTGCAATGAACATTGCGGTGAATGTGTCTTTTGGATTTATGGTTTTCTCTGGGTATATGCCCCAAAGTGGGATTGCTGAATCATATGCTAATTCTATTTTTAGTTTTTAAAGGAACCTCCATACTGCTCTCCATAGTGACTGTATCAATTTACATTCACACCAATGGTGGAAGAGGGTTCCTTTTGTCCACACCCTCCCCAGCATTTGTTGTTTGTAGATTTTCTGATGATGCCCATTCTAACAGGTGAGGTGATATCTCACTGTAGTTTTGATTTGCATTTCTCTAATAATTAGTCATGTTGAGCAGCTTTTCATGTGCGTCTTGTCCATCTCTGCATCTTCTTTGAAGAAATGTCTATTTAGATCTTCTACCCATTTTTGTATTGGGTTGTTTGTTTTATATATATTAAGCTGCATGAGCTGTTTATATATATTGGAGATTAAACCTTTGTCCATTGATTCCTTTGCAAATATTTTCTCCCATTCTGAGGGTTGCCTTTTTCCATTCCCGTATTTTAGAAAAAAATAAAGAAAAAGAAGCAGAACAGAAATGTGCGTAAAACATGCCTCTGGAAACTGTCGTTTTGAAATATGGACGTCTTTTGAATTTTTTGGTCGATATACGACCCCAGGATTTGTTTTCAGGGCCGGTGTCATTTACAGGCCTGCCAATTACTTTGAATATCTACTGACTATTAGCGCTGGGATTACAGCTGCTGTTGTGTGAAACGGCCACAAGGTGGCAGTATTTCTCCTTTACCAAATCTGGTTACTGGGGCAACAGAGCCTCAGTGGAAGTCGTGTTCTAGGTTGTAATTTAGAATGGAATGTGCCAGGAAAATGCCCCTTATGTTTGTCTCACGGCTTCTTGTTCATTTCTTTAATTTAATTTTTATTTTTTATCACAGCCAGTTTTTGATTACAATGTTTGGATTGTTTTAGGTGTGCAAGATGTGGTTCTTTTACACATATACATATGTCTGTTCTTCCTGGGATCCTTTTCCCATGTACATTACGACAGAATGCTGAGTAGTCTTCTCTTGGTATTCCGTAGGTGTTTGGTGATTCTATATTTCACCTGTGTTTGTATATGTCTGTTAACCCCAATATCCTAATGTATCCAATCCTCACACCTTTCCATTGGCGAAACATAAGTTTGTTTAATGAATCTGTGATTGCCCTTCTCTGTGGAAATATCTTCACTGGTATCAAGTTTTAGGTAACACCTATAAGTGATATCATACGATATGTGTCTTTCTCTTTCTGACTTACTACAAGTCACGTGATTACCTCTAGACTCATCTACGGTGCTGCAAATGTCATTGTGTCCTTTTTTTCCTTGGCTACTATTCTGTCTGTACATGTACCAGCTCGTCTTTGTCCACTCATCTGTTGATGGACTTTTTGGTTGCTTCCATGTCATGGCTATTGTAATGCTGCGGCAATGCACATTTGCCTGCCTGTGTCTTTCCAATTCTGTCTTCTTAGGGTATAGGCCCAGGAGTGGGCCTGCTGGATCATATGGTAGCAAAATGTTTACCTTGTGGAGGCACCTCCATTCTGTTCTCATTAGTGTCTCTTACCAGGATACGTCCCACTTAAAGTTGAAGTTATGGTCTTCTCCACAACACCTTCAGCGTTTATTGTTTGTAGTATTTTTGCTGACGTTTATTCTGACTAGTGTGAGCTGATACCACTTTGTGGTTGGATTTGCATGCGTCTCATAATCCCTTGAAATTGAGCCTTCTCGCATGTCCTTTTTTTCTTCAAACTGTGAGTACAGCTTACCTCTTCAAATTGTTTTCGTGAAGTGTGTGTGACATTTAGAAATATTTTGGCCATTACCTCCCTCAAGACATTTTGAGGTCAGGTTTCATTGACAGCCCTCCAGTATTGGTGTATATGAAGTGACCCTAAGTACAGGTTTTAAAGCTGCTGTTGCAGGTAATGCCCAGAGGGCGGCAGCATTTCTGCTTTTCCCAATCTGGTAACTAGGGAAACAGACCATCCTGGCAGTGGTGTTCCTCGGTTATATACTAGAGTGGAATGTGCCCCCAAAAGCTGATGTCTCCTTACTTATGTTTGCTTTATGAATTGAATTTATATTTTTCTTATTGGAGTCATATTCCATTGTGTACATGGACCACTTCTTCTTTGTGCATTCCTCTGTTGATGGACATTTTCGTAGCTTCCAAGTATTGGCTATGTTAAATGTTCTGTAGTACAGGATTGCCAGCCTGTGTCTTTTTTTTTGGCTCTACATGGGCCTCTCGTTGCCGTGGACCCTCCCATTGCAGAGCACAGGCTCCGGACACGCAGGCCCAGCAGCCATAGCTCACGGGACCCGCGGCTCCACGGCATGTGGGATCTTCCGGAACCGGGGCATGAACCCGTGTCCCCTGCATTGGCAGGCGGACTCTGAACCACTGCGCCACCAGTGAAGCCCAGCCTGTGTCTTTTTGATTCTCATCCCCTCAGGCGATAGGCCCAGCAGTGGGTATGCTTGATTGGATGGTAGCTCAGTATTTACCTTTCCAAGGCACCTCATTTTTGTTTTCATTACTGGCTCTTACAATGTCCCACGTTGAACCAAGGGTAGGCATTTCTCCCAAACCCCTTCAGCGTTTATTGTTTGCAGGATTTTTGCTGATGGCCATTCTGACTGGTGTGAGCTGATAGGTTTTTGTAATTTGGATTTGCATATCTTTAATTATTCCTAACGTTCAGCCTTTTTCCATGCCTTTTTAAATTTCTTGTACAGAAAAACAGAAAAAAAAAACGGAGAGTACAATTAACCTCTTGAAATAGTCTTCTTGGATGGTTGCCCTCTTTTGAATTTTTTGGTCAATTTTCGACCCCAGGATTGTTTTTGAGGGCAGGTGTCATTCACAGGCCTGCAATGAGTGTGAATATTTAGTGACCATTAGCACTGGGTTTAAAGCTGCTGTTGTGGGAAATGGCCACAAGGTGGCGTTAGTTCTCCATTCCCAAATCTGGTTACTAGGGCAGCAGAGCCTTTCTGGGACCAACGGAATACAGAGGAAGGCATCATTGAAGTCTAATACAGAAAACCATGTCATGGTGGATGGTAGAATGACCAGCAGGGTGTAGGAATTAGGAACTACTGGATGTATATCCTCAGTGACTTCACTGACTGTCCTGACATCCTTTACCAGGTCCCCAGCAGCCCACGGGGCTGACGTGGTCAGGGCAATGCCAGGTTATGGAGCTCACCTGCGCAACTACCCAGCAGCCCATGGGGCTCTCGTGGTCAGGCCCCTCCCAGGATATGGGGCTCACCTGGGCAGGTCCCCAGCAGCCCACGGGGCTCTCATGGTCAGGCCCCTCCCAGGTTATGGAGCTCACCTGCGCAACTACCCAGCAGCGCATGGGGCTCTCGTGATCAGGTCCCTCCCAGGATACGTAGCTCCCGTGGGCAGGTAGGACAGCAGGGCTGGGAACACAGGAATCGTGCACATAGCCCTCATTTCACAGCATCCCAGATGGCCTGTCTCTCAGAGCTGACACAGAGCACCTCAGAGCAGGACTTGAACTAACAAACAGCATCTCCGACAGGTCTGTGACCCTGGGTGTCACTCTGTGCGGCCTCCCTCTGCCTGGTCTTCCAGAGACTTCCACTGCAGACGGGGACCAGGCCTCTGTCTCCACCCATCACCCCTCCTCTCCCTGACTCCTGGATTCCTCTCATTAAGAGAGTGTCTTCTTGAAGTTGTCTCCCACTCATGGGCCAGATAAAATGATTAGAAAACAAGGCGGAGCTGCAGCCCCTTGTCTATCCTGACTCTTAGGAGCCCACACCTGTTCCTTGGACCTGGCCAGTTCAGCGAGGTCCATTTTCTGCAATGTGAGCCCCTGAGTTTTGAGGATTGGCTGAGCTGGGCAGCCTGACCCTGCCGGCCAGCCCTGCCCAGGTGTGCCTGTGTTGAGGTCAATATAAACACCACTCCAGGCAGCAAGAGGCACTGCACGTATGCCTGACGCCATATTCTCTGTCCCGTCAGCAGTCTCGGGGCTGTGCTGGTGGGAGGGTGTGAGGGGCCACGGCTTTGTGGGTGGTCCGGTGTGAGTGGGGCTCTGCTGGAGATTCTGCAGGAGTTGCCAGGCTGCCACCTGCTAAAGAAGAGGATGTGTCACCCATAACTTCCGCTGGAATTTCTCCCCGGGCAGAGGTGAGGAAGGAAAAAAGCAGTGGGGGCCGGGACAGGAGGGGTATCTCAGGCAGGGAAATGGAAAGCTTCCAGAAGAGCACCCAGGGCCAGGAGCATTCTGGCTGGCCTGCAGCTACAAAGTCGCCCTGCGGGCTGGCACTGGTGTGGCTCCACGGCCCTTCCTCTAGGCTTACATGTCCTTGTACATATTCAGGTGTTTTACCTGGGAAGGGAGGGAACAGTTCAGCAGCAGCTGGCCTGGGGCTCCCCTCATGTTTAAGCTCAGACGCCTCGGGACGGTCCCCCAGGTTTGCAATGAGGACGTTCCTTGCGGGGGGGCATGCTGGCTGCATGGGAGATGATTCCCCACCTCTGACGAACTTCAGAATTGTTTACCACTGGAGCAAGTGACCTGATAGCGTTTTCCTCTGTATAACTGGTGGGTTCTGTTTTTTTTTCTTTTTTGGTTCAAGGTAGATTTCATTTCTCTTTCATGTATTTATAGATATAAGCATGGAAATCATTCATTCATATAAATATATCTGTGTGAAGGGAGGAAGTTTTTTCTGATTTATTTTTAAATTTTATTTTTTAATCTTGAAATTTAATTTTATTTATTTTTTATACAGCAGGTTATTATTAGTTATCTATTTTATACATATACATGTATACAGGTCAATCCCAATCTCCCAACTCACCCCACCACCACCACCCCATGCCTTCCCCCGCTTGGTGTCCATACGTTTGTTCTCTACCTCTGTGTCTCTATTTCTGCCCTACAAACCGGTTCATCTCTACCATTTTTTCTAGGTTCCACATATATGCATTAATATACAATATTTGTTTTTCTGTTTCTGACTTTCTTCACTCGGTATGACAGTCTCTAGATCCATCGACGTCTCAACAAATGACCCAGTTTCATTCCTTTGTATGGCTGAGTAATATTCCAATTTATATATGTACTACATCTTTATCCATTCGTCTGTCTGTGGGCATTTAGGTTGCTTCCATTACCTGGCTATTGTAAATAGTGCTGCAATGAACATTGTGGTGAATGTGTCTTTGATTTATGGGTTCCTCTGGGTATCTGTCCAGAAGTGGGATTGCTGGATCCTATGGTAATTCTATTTTTAAGGAACCTCCATACTGTTCTCCATAGTGACTGTATCAATTTACATTCCCACCAATGGTGGAAGAGGGTTCCTTTTGTCCACACCCTCCCCAGCATTTGTTGTTTGTAGATTTTCTGATGATGCCCATTCTAACAGGTGTCAGGTGATACCTCATTGTAGTTTTGATTTGCATTTCTCTAACAATTAGTGATGTTGAGCAGCTTTTCATGTGCGTCTTGTCCATCTCTGCACCTTCTCTGAAGAAATGTCTATTTAGATCTTCTAGCCATTTTTGTATTGGGTAGAAATAGAAATATAAAATAAAATAATAATATTTTTTGATATTAAGCTGCATGAGCTGTTTACATATATTGGAGATTAAACCTTTGTCCATTGATTCGTATGCAAATATTTTCTCCCATTCTGAAGGTTGCCTTTTTCCATTCCCGTATTTTAGCAAAAAAAAAGAAAGAAAGAAAAAGAAGCAGAACAGAGATGTGTATAAAATATGCCTCTTGAAACAGTCGTTTTGAAATATCGACGTCTTTTAAAATTTTGGGTCGATATAAGAACCCAGGATTTGTTTTGAGGGCAGGTGTCATTTACAGGCCTGCAATTATTTGGAATATCAACTGACCATTAGCGCTTGGTTTACAGCTGCTGTTGTGCGAAATGGCCACAAGGTGGCAGCAGTTCTCCTTTACCAAATCTGGTTACTAGGGCAACAGAGCCTCAATGGAAGTCGTGTTCTAGGTTGTAATTTCGAATGGAATGTGCCAGGAAAAAGCCCCTTAAGTTTGTCTCACGACTTCTTGTTCGTTTTTTTAATTTAATTTTAATTTTTTATAACAGCAAGTTTGATTACAATGTTTAGCTTGTTGTATGTGTGCAAGGTGTGGTTCTTTTGCACATATACATATGTCTGTTCTTCCTGGGACCCTTTTCCCATGTACGTTATGACAGAATGTTGAGTAGTCTTCTCTTGGTATTCCGTAGGTGTTTGGTGATTCTATATTTCACCTGTGTTTGTATATGTCTGTTAACCCCAATATCCTAATGTATCCAATCCTCACACCTTTCCAGTGGTGAACCATAAGTTTGTTTAATGAATCTGTGATTGCCCTTCTCTGTGGAAATATCTTCAGTGGTATCAAGTTTTAGGTAACACCTATAGGTGATATCATACGATATGTGTCTTTCTCTTTCTGACTTACTACAAGTCACGTGATTACCTCTAGACTCCTCTACGGTGCTGCTAATGGCATTGTGTCCTTTTCTTCCTCGGCTAATATTGTGTCTGTACATGTCCCAGTTCTTCTTTGTCCACTCGTCTGTTCATGGAATTTTTGGTTGCTTCCATGTCATGGCTAGTGTAATGCTGTGGCAATGCACATTTACCTGCCTGTGTCTTTCCAATTCTGTCTTCTTAGGGTCTAGGCCCAGGAGTGGGCCTGCTGGATCATATCGTAGCAAAACGTTTACCTTGTAGAGGCACCTCCATTCTGTTCTCATTAGTGTCTCTTACCAGGATACGTCCCACTTAAAGTTGAAGTTATGGTCTTCTCCACAACACCTTCAGCGTTTATTGTTTGTAGTATTTTTGCTGATGTTTATTCTGACTAGTGTGAGCTGATACCACTTTGTGGTTGGATTTGCATGCGTCTCATAATCTCTTGAATTTGAGCCTTCTCGCATGTCCTTTTTTTCTTCAAACTGTGAGTACAGCTTACCTCTTCAAATTGTTTTCTTGAAGTCTGTGTGACATTTAGAAATATTTTGGCCATTACCTCCCTCAAGACATTTTGAGGTCAGGTTTCATTGACAGCCCTCCAGTATTGGTGCATATGAAGTGACCCTAAGTACAGGTTTTAAAGCTGCTTTTGCAGGTAACGGCCAGAGGGCGGCAGCATTTCTGCTTTTCCGAATCTGGTAACTAGGGAAACAGACCATCCTGGCAGTGGTGTTCCTCGGTTATATATTAGAGTGGAATGTGCCCCCAAAAGCTGATGTCTCCTTACTTATGTTTGCTTTATGAATTGAATTTATATTTTTCTTATTGGAGTCATATTCCATTGCGAACATGGACTACTTCTTCTTTGTGCATTCCTCTGTTGATGGACATTTTTGTAGCTTCCAAGTATTGGCTATGTTAAATATTGCTGTAGTGCACGATTGCCAGCCTGTGTCTTTTTTTTTGGCTGTACGTGGGCCTCTCGTTGCCGTGGACCCTCCCATTGCAGAGCACAGGCTCCGGACATGCAGGCCCAGCAGCCATAGCTCACGGGACCGGCCGCTCTACGGCATGTGGGATCTTCCGGAACCGGGGTATGAACCCGTTTCCCCTGTATTGGCAGGTTGACTCTGAACCACTGCGCCACCAGTGAAGCCCAGCCTGTGTCTTTTTGATTCTCATTCCCTCAGGCGATAGGCCCAGCAGTGGGTATGCTTGATTGAAAGGTAGCTCAGTATTTACCTTTACAAGGCACCTCATTTTTGTTTTCATTACTGGCTCTTACAATGTCCCACGTTGAACCAAGGGTAGGCATTTCTCCAAAACCCCTTCAGCATTTATTGTTTGCAGAATTTTTGCTAATGGGCATTCTGACTGGTGTGAGCTGATAGGTTTATGTCATTTGGATTTGCATATCTTTAATTATTCCTAATGTTCAGCCTTTTTCCATGCCTTTTTAAATTTCTTGTACAGAAAAACAGAAAAAAACGGAGAGTACAATTAACCTCTTGAAATAGTCTTCTTGGATGGTTGCCCTCTTTTGAATTTTCTGGTCAATTTTCGACCCCAGGATTGTTTTGGAGGGCAGGTGTCATTCACAGGCCTGCAATGAGTGTGCATATTTAGTGACCATTAGCACTGGGTTTAAAGCTGCTGTTGTGGGAAATGGCCACAAGGTGGCGGTATTTCTCCATTCCCAAATCTGGTTACTAGGGCAGCAGAGCCTTTCTGGGACCAATGGAATACAGAAGAAGGCATCATTGAAGTCTAATACAGAAAACCATGTCCTGGTGGATGGTAGAATGACCAGCAGGGTGTAGGAATTAGGAACTACTGGATGTATATCCTCGGTGACTTCACTGACTGTCCTGACATCCTTCACTAGGTCCTTAGCAGCCCACGGGGCTGATGTGGTCAGGGCAATGCCAGGTTATGGAGCTCACCTGTGCAACTACGCAGCAGCTCATGGGGCTCTCATGGTCAGGCCACTCCCAGGTTATGGAGCTCACCTGTGCAACTACCCAGCAGCTCATGGGGCTCTCATGATCAGGCCCCTCCCAGGATACGTAGCTACCGTTGGCTGGTAGGACAGCAGGGCTGGGAACAGAGGAATCGTACACATAGCATTCAGTTCAGACCACTCCAGATCGCCTGTCTCTCAGAGCTGACACGCAGCACCTCAGAGCAGGACTTGAACTAACAAACAGCATCTCCGACAGGTCTGTGACCCTGGGTGTCACTCTGTGCGGCCTCCGTCTGCCTGGTCTTCCAGAGACTTCCACTGCAGATGGGGCACCAGGCCTCTGTCTCCACCCATCACCCCTCCTCTCCCTGACTCCTGGGTTCCTCTCATTAAGAGAGTGTCTTCTTGACGTTGTCTCCCACTCATGGGCCACATAAAATGATTAGAAAACAAGCCGGAGCTGCAGCCCCTTGCCTATCCTGACTCTTAGGAGCCCACAGCTGTTCCTTGGACCTGGCCGGTTCAGCGAGGTCCATTTTCTGCAATGTGAGCCCCTGAGGTTTGAGGATTGGCTGAGCTGGGCAGCCTGACCCTGCCGGCCAGCCCTGCCCAGGTGTGCCTGTGTTGAGGTCAATATAAACACCACTCCAGGCAGCAAGAGGCACTCTAGGTATGCCTGACGCCATATTCTCTGCCCCGTCAGCAGTCTCGGGGCTGTGCTGGTGGGAGGGTGTGAGGGGCCACGGCTTTGTGGGTGGTTCGGTGGTAGTGGGGCTCTGCTGGAGATTCTGCAGGAGTTGCCAGGCTGCCACCTGCTAAAGAAGAGGATGTGTCACCCATACCTTCCGCTGGAATTTCTCCCCGGGCAGAGGTGAGGAAGGAAAGATGCAGTGGGGGCCGGGACAGGAGGGGTATCTCAGGCAGGGAAATGGAAAGCTTCCAGAAGAGCGCCCGGGGCCAGGAGCATTCTGGCTGGCCTGCAGCTACAAAGTCGCCCTGCGGGCTGGCACTGGTGTGGCTCCACGGCCCTTCCTCTAGGCTTACAAGTCCTTGTACATATTCAGGTGTTTTACCTGGGAAGGGAGGGAACAGTTCAGCAGCAGCTGGCCTGGGGCTCCCCTCATGTTTAAGCTCAGACGCCTCGGGACGGTCCCCCAGGTTTGCAATGAGGACGTTCCTTGCGGGGGGTGGGGCATGCTGGCTGCATGGGAGATGATTCCCCACCTCTGACGAACTTCAGAATTGTTTACCACTGGAGCAAGTGACCTGATAGCGTTTTCCTCTGTATAACTGGTGGGTTCTGTTTTTTTTTTCTTTTTTGGTTCAAGGTAGATTTCATTTCTCTTTCATGTATTTATAGATATAAGCATGGAAATCATTCATTCATATAAATATATCTGTGTGAAGGGAGGAAGTTTTTTCTGATTTATTTTTAAATTTTATTTTTTAATCTTGAAATTTAATTTTATTTATTTTTTATACTGCAGGTTATTATTAGTTATCTATTTTATACATATACATGTATACAGGTCAATCCCAATCTCCCAACTCACCCCACCACCACCACCCCATGCCTTCCCCCGCTTGGTGTCCATACGTTTGTTCTCTACCTCTGTGTCTCTATTTCTGCCCTACAAACCGGTTCATCTCTACCATTTTTTCTAGGTTCCACATATATGCATTAATATACAATATTTGTTTTTCTGTTTCTGACTTTCTTCACTCGGTATGACAGTCTCTAGATCCATCGACGTCTCAACAAATGACCCAGTTTCATTCCTTTGTATGGCTGAGTAATATTCCAATTTATATATGTACCACATCTTTATCCATTCGTCTGTCTGTGGGCATTTAGGTTGCTTCCATTACCTGGCTATTGTAAATAGTGCTGCAATGAACATTGTGGTGAATGTGTCTTTGATTTATGGGTTCCTCTGGGTATCTGTCCAGAAGTGGGATTGCTGGATCCTATGGTAATTCTATTTTTAAGGAACCTCCATACTGTTCTCCATAGTGACTGTATCAATTTACATTCCCACCAATGGTGGAAGAGGGTTCCTTTTGTCCACACCCTCCCCAGCATTTGTTGTTTGTAGATTTTCTGATGATGCCCATTCTAACAGGTGTCAGGTGATACCTCATTGTAGTTTTGATTTGCATTTCTCTAACAATTAGTGATGTTGAGCAGCTTTTCATGTGCGTCTTGTCCATCTCTGCACCTTCTCTGAAGAAATGTCTATTTAGATCTTCTAGCCATTTTTGTATTGGGTAGAAATAGAAATATAAAATAAAATAATAATATTTTTTGATATTAAGCTGCATGAGCTGTTTACATATATTGGAGATTAAACCTTTGTCCATTGATTCGTATGCAAATATTTTCTCCCATTCTGAAGGTTGCCTTTTTCCATTCCCGTATTTTAGCAAAAAAAAGAAAGAAAGAAAAAGAAGCAGAACAGAGATGTGTATAAAATATGCCTCTTGAAACAGTCGTTTTGAAATATCGACGTCTTTTAAAATTTTGGGTCGATATAAGAACCCAGGATTTGTTTTGAGGGCAGGTGTCATTTACAGGCCTGCAATTATTTGGAATATCAACTGACCATTAGCGCTTGGTTTACAGCTGCTGTTGTGCGAAATGGCCACAAGGTGGCAGCAGTTCTCCTTTACCAAATCTGGTTACTAGGGCAACAGAGCCTCAATGGAAGTCGTGTTCTAGGTTGTAATTTCGAATGGAATGTGCCAGGAAAAAGCCCCTTAAGTTTGTCTCACGACTTCTTGTTCGTTTTTTTAATTGAATTTTAATTTTTTATAACAGCAAGTTTGATTACAATGTTTAGCTTGTTGTATGTGTGCAAGGTGTGGTTCTTTTGCACATATACATATGTCTGTTCTTCCTGGGACCCTTTTCCCATGTACGTTATGACAGAATGTTGAGTTGTCTTCTCTTGGTATTCCGTAGGTGTTTGGTGATTCTATATTTCACCTGTGTTTGTATATGTCTGTTAACCCCAATATCCTAATGTATCCAATCCTCACACCTTTCCAGTGGTGAACCATAAGTTTGTTTAATGAATCTGTGATTGCCCTTCTCTGTGGAAATATCTTCAGTGGTATCAAGTTTTAGGTAACACCTATAGGTGATATCATACGATATGTGTCTTTCTCTTTCTGACTTACTACAAGTCACGTGATTACCTCTAGACTCCTCTACGGTGCTGCTAATGGCATTGTGTCCTTTTCTTCCTCGGCTAATATTGTGTCTGTACATGTCCCAGTTCTTCTTTGTCCACTCGTCTGTTCATGGAATTTTTGGTTGCTTCCATGTCATGGCTAGTGTAATGCTGTGGCAATGCACATTTACCTGCCTGTGTCTTTCCAATTCTGTCTTCTTAGGGTCTAGGCCCAGGAGTGGGCCTGCTGGATCATATCGTAGCAAAACGTTTACCTTGTAGAGGCACCTCCATTCTGTTCTCATTAGTGTCTCTTACCAGGATACGTCCCACTTAAAGTTGAAGTTATGGTCTTCTCCACAACACCTTCAGCGTTTATTGTTTGTAGTATTTTTGCTGATGTTTATTCTGACGAGTGTGAGCTGATACCACTTTGTGGTTGGATTTGCATGCGTCTCATAATCTCTTGAAATTGAGCCTTCTCGCATGTCCTTTTTTTCTTCAAACTGTGAGTACAGCTTACCTCTTCAAATTGTTTTCTTGAAGTCTGTGTGACATTTAGAAATATTTTGGCCATTACCTCCCTCAAGACATTTTGAGGTCAGGTTTCATTGACAGCCCTCCACTATTGGTGCATATGAAGTGACCCTAAGTACAGGTTTTAAAGCTGCTTTTGCAGGTAACGGCCAGAGGGCGGCAGCATTTCTGCTTTTCCGAATCTGGTAACTAGGGAAACAGACCATCCTGGCAGTGGTGTTCCTCGGTTATATATTAGAGTGGAATGTGCCCCCAAAAGCTGATGTCTCCTTACTTATGTTTGCTTTATGAATTGAATTTATATTTTTCTTATTGGAGTCATATTCCATTGTGTACATGGACCACTTCTTCTTTGTGCATTCCTCTGTTGATGGACATTTTCGTAGCTTCCAAATATTGGCTATGTTAAATGTTCTGTAGTACAGGATTGCCAGCCTGTGTCTTTTTTTGGGGGGTCTACGTGGGCCTCTCGTTGCCGTGGACCCTCCCATTGCAGAGCACAGGCTCCGGACACGCAGGCCCAGCAGCCATAGCTCACGGGACCCGCGGCTCCACGGCATGTGGGATCTTCCGGAACCGGGGCATGAACCCGTGTCCCCTGCATTGGCAGGCGGACTCTGAACCACTGCGCCACCAGTGAAGCCCAGCCTGTGTCTTTTTGATTCTCATCCCCTCAGGCGATAGGCCCAGCAGTGGGTATGCTTGATTGAATGGTAGCTCAGTATTTACCTTTCCAAGGCACCTCATTTTTGTTTTCATTACTGGCTCTTACAATGTCCCACGTTGAACCGAGGGTAGGCATTTCTCCCAAACCCCTTCAGCGTTTATTGTTTGCAGGATTTTTGCTGATGGCCATTCTGACTGGTGTGAGCTGATAGGTTTTTGTAATTTGGATTTGCATATCTTTAATTATTCCTAACGTTCAGCCTTTTTCCATGCCTTTTTAAATTTCTTGTACAGAAAAACAGAAAAAAAAACGGAGAGTACAATTAACCTCTTGAAATAGTCTTCTTGGATGGTTGCCCTCTTTTGAATTTTTTGGTCAATTTTCGACCCCAGGATTGTTTTTGAGGGCAGGTGTCATTCACAGGCCTGCAATGAGTGTGAATATTTAGTGACCATTAGCACTGGGTTTAAAGCTGCTGTTGTGGGAAATGGCCACAAGGTGGCGTTAGTTCTCCATTCCCAAATCTGGTTACTAGGGCAGCAGAGCCTTTCTGGGACCAACGGAATACAGAAGAAGGCATCATTGAAGTCTAATACAGAAAACCATGTCATGGTGGATGGTAGAATGACCAGCAGGGTGTAGGAATCAGGAACTACTGGATGTATATCCTCAGTGACTTCACTGACTGTCCTGACATCCTTTACCAGGTCCCCAGCAGCCCACGGGGCTGACGTGGTCAGGGCAATGCCAGGTTATGGAGCTCACCTGCGCAACTACCCAGCAGCCCATGGGGCTCTCGTGGTCAGGCCCCTCCCAGGATATGGGGCTCACCTGGGCAGGTCCCCAGCAGCCCACGGGGCTCTCATGGTCAGGCCCCTCCCAGGTTATGGAGCTCACCTGTGCAACTACCCAGCAGCGCATGGGGCTCTCGTGATCAGGTCCCTCCCAGGATACGTAGCTCCCGTGGGCAGGTAGGACAGCAGGGCTGGGAACACAGGAATCATGCACATAGCCCTCATTTCACAGCATCCCAGATGGCCTGTCTCTCAGAGCTGACACAGAGCACCTCAGAGCAGGACTTGAACTAACAAACAGCATCTCCGACAGGTCTGTGACCCTGGGCGTCACTCTGTGCGGCCTCCCTCTGCCTGGTCTTCCAGAGACTTCCACTGCAGACGGGGACCAGGCCTCTGTCTCCACCCATCACCCCTCCTCTCCCTGACTCCTGGGTTCCTCTCATTAAGAGAGTGTCTTCTTGAAGTTGTCTCCCACTCATGGGCCAGATAAAATGATTAGAAAACAAGCCGGAGCTGCAGCCCCTTGTCTATCCTGACTCTTAGGAGCCCACACCTGTTCCTTGGACCTGGCCAGTTCAGCGAGGTCCATTTTCTGCAATGTGAGCCCCTGAGGTTTGAGGATTGGCTGAGCTGGGCAGCCTGACCCCTGCCGGCCAGCTCTGCCCAGGTGTGCCTGTGTTGAGGTCAATATAAACACCACTCCAGGCAGCAAGAGGCACTGCAGGTATGCCTGACGCCATATTCTCTGCCCCGTCAGCAGTCTCGGGGCTGTGCTGGTGGGAGGGTGTGAGGGGCCACGGCTTTGTGGGTGGTCCGGTGTGAGTGGGGCTCTGCTGGAGATTCTGCAGGAGTTGCCAGGCTGCCACCTGCTAAAGAAGAGGATGTGTCACCCATACCTTCGGCTGGAATTTCTCCCCGGGCAGAGGTGAGGAAGGAAAAAAGCAGTGGGGGCCGGGACAGGAGGGCTATCTCAGGCAGGGAAATGGAAAGCTTCCAGAAGAGCGCCCGGGGCCAGGAGCATCCTGGCTGGCCTGCAGGCACCAAGTCGGCCTGCGTGCTGTCGCTGGTGTGGCTCCACGGCCCTTCCTCTAGGCTTTCGAGTCCTTGTACATATTCAGGTGTTTTACCTGGGAAGGGTGGGAACAGTTCAGCAGCAGCTGGCCTGGGGCTCATCTCACGTTTACTCACAGACCCCTCGGCATGGTCCCCCAGCTTTGCAATGAGGACGTTCCTTGTGGGGGGCCTGCTGGCTGCATGGGAGATGATTCCCCACCTCTGACGAACTTCAGAATTGTTTACCACTGGAGCAAGTGCCCTGATAGCGTTTTCCTCTGTATAACTGGTGCATTCTGGTTTTTTTTTTCTTTTTTGGTTCAAGGTAGATTTCATTTCTCTTTCATGTATTTACAGATATAAGCATGGAAATAATTCATTCATATAAATATATCTGTGTGAAGGGAGGAACTTTTTTCTGCTTTATTTTTAAATTTTATTTTTTTAATCTTGAAATTTAATTTTATTTATTTTTTTATACAGCAGGTTATTATTAGTTATCTATTTTATACATATACATGTATACAGGTCAATCCCAATCTCCCAA